>NC_091292.1:59050491-59082991 GCF_038502225.1 Cherax quadricarinatus
TGGTATATTCCCTCTTGATGTTCCTTTCTGTTCTGTCTTCCCTCAGCCCTTCCTGTCTCTACTGTAAAAACTTCCTTAAATCTCCTGTTCAGCTCCTCACATACCTCCTGATCATTTCTTGTGAGTTCTCCACCTTCTGTCCTTAATCTGATCACCTGGTCTTTGACTGTTGTCTTCCTCCTGATGTGGCTATACAACAGTTTCGGGTCAGTCTTGATTCTCGATGCTATGTCATTTTCATACTGTCGCTGGGCCTCCCTCCTTACCTGTGCGTACTCATTCCTGGCTCTGCGACTGATCTCCCTATTTTCGTGTGTTCTCTGCCTTCTGTACTTTTTCCATTCTCTATTGCACTTTGTTTTTGCCTCCTTACACCGTCGGGTGAACCAGGGGCTTGTTCTGGTCTTCCCGTTGTTACTGTTGCCCTTGGGAATGAACCTTTCCACTGCCTCCTTGCATTTTGTTGTTGTGTTTGTGTATGTGTATGTGTATGTGTACGTGTGTGTGTGTGTGTGTGTGTGTGTGTGTGTGTGTGTGTGTGTGTGTGTGTGTGTGTGTGTGTGTGTGTGTGTGTGTGTGTGTGTGTGTGCGTGTGCGTGCGTGTGCGCGCGCGCGCGCATGCATGTGTGCAGAACAAGCCACATGGGCATGGAAATCTTTAGTTCAATATCTTTTGCATTCTCCGTCCATCGTCAGGAGGTATGCAATGTTGCAAGGCCAGCAACAGTATGGGGGGGGGGAATTCTTTGTGAGGCAAAGCAGAAGGGTAAAGCATCAGGCTGTGTCACTCCACTTCAACACGGCCTGACGCTTCACACTTCTGTCTTACCTTAAAGAATTTTCCCCACTACTATCTGTTACTGGCCTTGCAACGCTGCATAGCTCCTGACGACGGACTAAGAGTGTGGAAGATCCGGAGCTAAAGATTTCCATACCCATGTGGCTTGTTCTGCATTGTTAAGCTCGCCTGTTTGCGATTGTTAATATATGCATGTCGTGCCAAAGAGCAATGCTGTTCTTGCCGAATAAGGCAAGCGAAAATTTGAGTATGCAATAATTTCGCAAAAATCATTCTGAACCTAACGAAAAATATATATTTCATTGTGTTTGTTTATTAAATTATTGCAAAATTATCTAAAATATATTTAGTTGGATTAGGCTAAATTAAATTCTGCTTGTTTTAATAAGGTTAGGTAAGTTTTCTAAGGTTCTTTTGATATAAAATTAGTAATTTTTAAATTAACATAAATGAAAAACAATATATCTTCAAACGTATAAGAGAAAATTTTAGACAGGACTTACTTTTAAACGAGTTCTTACTAACTGACCAGTTTTACCTATTCGGCACGACATTATATTATATATATATATATATATATATATATATATATATATATATATATATATTATATATATATATATATATATATATATATATATATATATATATATATATATATATATATATATACATATATATATATATAATTCTAGGCAGGATACTCACTACGAACGTCAATTTTTATGTTATTCCAAAAATAATTTAAAAACGACATCGAATATGCGTTTGTAGCTAACACAGCAGTGATAAGTTACGTTTGACGATTTCACGGGAAAGTTAATATCAAAGCGTAGCTTTGTTTGATGGGTGTATCTGGTGATCAGAGGATTGAAAAATAACATTCGGTATTCGCTAAGCTTGCCTGGGGGCTGTGTCAGGAGAACACACTTGAATTATTACACTTGTTTTCCTTGTAACTTGTCTGGGAAATGTTGAGAGAGCACAGGCTTAGTGGATTATATTTGCTCATACCTGAATCTTGTTTGGTGACTAATTAAAAAACAGGTTTCTAGTTCCATTCTGTAGTCGCTGTTTTCCTGTAGCTTGTCTGATGACAGCATTTAGAGAGAAGAGGCTTGAAGAATTAAGTTAGCCATCCCTGCACCACCATAACTAACCAGGTGAATGGCGATCAAATATTGTAAATTATTTTACCATGGGTGTGCGATACCTACGTTCGTCGTGTGTTAGGTGCCCTGCCCAGGTAAGCACTCCTATTTGTCTTCAGAGATGAGCGTAATGACCTACGAGATACTCAGTCATTACAGGGGCTTTCCTCCCCACGATGTTGTTGCTATTAGCTCATGCGTCCCTACCTACAGTGGTTCCAGGACACAATCACACTGATTCGCCTCTCAAAGATACTATTACCTTAACTTTCAGAATTACAACTTCATTATTATTGTTGTTCATCTGAGAACAAAATGAAAATAGCTCATTTTTGCGAAGCTAATTTAAAATTCCAACAATCTTCATTCCATTCGACAAGCATGACTGCTAAGACTATCAACGACTGTTGAATGATGTACGGTGAAATAATGAAGATTCCCAAGGTAAAAGGAGATCCACATACAACTATCACTCTCACGCCAACAAACACACCCTGGCAGTATTGACACTGGTGAGGCTAATGGCACCTCTTCCCGCTGTTCCCTCCCACAATGCACCACTTTGGGAAGCATGTTTACACACGTGACGTCACACCAGGCTTGGTTGCTTAATTTCCATGTTTGAGCAAGAGCTGTGAACACAATAGAAAACGAAGAGCTGGTGGTTAAGGCGTGTAACTGATGGTCACGATGATTTGCAGGCAAATTGTGGGGATTGCAAAGAGAGGTAATAATAAGGCCGCATTATTTAGAACTATGCAGCTGTTTATGAGAAACTTGCTTTAAGACGGCAAGCTCACTCTTTTATTCTATCTTTAACACTTAATCTCCTTTAATGTTAATATATATCTTAGAAAATATCCTTCATAACAGGAGAGAGAGAGAGAGAGAGAGAGAGAGAGAGAGAGAGAGAGAGAGAGAGAGAGAGAGAGAGAGAGAGAGAGAGAGATATGAATGATAAAAGGAATATCATGCTGTCATTCAACTATGATTATCGGTTTTTATATTCTTGGTCAGAGGGATCGATGTGAAATAACAATTTCCCTTACATACTTACTCTCAGGTCTCAAACATACTGCATTAATATTACAAACAGAAACCCACAACTTATCTACCAATCATCACCCTTGTTACAACATTAATTGTGAAGACACGTATATAGAAATAGTATACCTAGTTGAATGAATCTTACTGCAGCCAGCTGGCCCAGTGTCTTACGCACTCGCCATGGGTTTAATCCCCACCCGTTCCGTGGTGTGTTTGCAACCGTGTTATTACGATTTGATGAGTCAAATAGTGTTTACTGCGTGGAGGAGTTACCGCATGTCTCCATCGTCTCCAATTTGTCTCAACTTGTGTGTGGCCAACTGTACGTTACTAACAGGAAATCTGTACATCATTGCAACTGGGTTGCATTAGACGAACCACTTCTTAACAGCCAAGAGAAATGAAGGGAGCCGAGACTGGTGTCCAGGACTTATGTGTATCACCTGAAGATGTTCCAGGTTGGTGTCTCCTCTCTACGAGACGACACACCCTGAATAAAGTTTATAGAGCGGATGCATACATTCTCCACCACTATTTACTGAAATTTAACAGAGTTCGAGAATATGTAATTAATACCGCGAACAGTTATGAATAGTATAAACAAATGTAACCAATGTTCGTAACGTTTTATTAAAACAATCCTGGATTTGATGCAACTGGATAAGAATAATTTTAATGTTAGTAAAACCTGTGTATCCAGGCGGCCGAGAGTGAAGTTGATATGGTGAATGTTGTGTCAAGTATTTGGGCTGATATGTGGTACCTTAATGGAGGTTGGTCACTCACAGGACGAGTGCTGCTACCTTCTTCCCTGGATAAAAACCTGTACCAACTGGGTTTAGTGAGGCAAAACCTGTACCAACTGGGTTTAGTGAGGCAAAACCTGTACCAACTGGGTTTAGTGAGGCAAAATCATTATGAACTGGGCATCTACGTTGCAAACTGAAACGTTTGTCATCTTAATGGCACTAAACTTATGACACTGAGCTTGAATCTTGACTATTACTGAATCTATGTTATTAGTGACGTCACTTGACTCGCATAATAACTAACAACATGCTCACTGCTGACACTAAATATTGATGATCAAGAATCGAAGATTAGATTTTTAGATTTTGCCACCGAAGTGGCTAGTTTATTGTGCACTCCATATACATCCTGTGGATGGTAGCGCAACAGCATATGGATACACGACAGGCCTAGGAACTAGGCCACAAAAGGGTTAACAAGAGTACATTTGGATAAAAAGAATTATTGTACATTTTTATGTATTCCATCACGCAATGAATTACTCCATGATAAAGTTGATAATTTATCCAAAGAAAGAACCCTGAAGGAAAATGTATAATATTACTTAAGGTTATCCGTGTCTAATATTAGGAATAATATAATAAGTAAATAATGAAAGTGAATGTCATACGAATGCTGTTGGAAGCCTGAGTAGATCATTCACTATCATATGAACGTAGATAACTACGTCTACGAAGCAACTTGCAATGTCAACATTATATGCTTGACCGTTCACTTGAGGATATATAGTATAAAACCATATATGATATGTCAAGGTTCCAGACATGTTAAGTAAACATCCTAAAATTGCTTGCAACAGGTAATTTAAAATATAAAAATCCAAATGTGCTCCTGTTCACCCCTTTTGGGGCCTAGTTCTTGGGCCTTTTGTTTATCCACATGTTCTAGCGCTACCCTCCACAGGAAGGATATGAGGTGCACCATAAACATATTTCGAGTCCTCAAATATCGACTATAATCTTTCTTACCTCTTCTATCCATTCTTCTCCTTTACCTTGCCTTCTTTTCTCTTCCTTCGTGCACTCGGATTATGTTTTTTTTATTTCATTCAATCTCTTTCATAAGCATCTAAATATTTTTGCTTGATGTTTCCTCAGTGCTGTTAGTTTAACATTATCCACAGTTATTTTTTCTTTGCATTTACTGGGGGTCATTCTTCTGACCTTCTCTTTCCCAGTTTTCTTCGATATATTCCACAAATTTTCACTCTTCCTACTTCGTTCCCATCCAACCCCAAGCCAAGACGTGAAACATAACTAGCAAAAACTTGTATGATGTACAATGTATAGCAACAGGTTGTATGATGTACAATGTATAGCAACAGGTTGTATGATGTACAATGTATAGCAACAGGTTGTATGATGTACAATGTATAGCAACAGGTTGTATGATGTACAATGTATAGCAACAGGTTGTATGATGTACAATGTATAGCAACAGGTTGTATGATGTACATCTAGCAACAGCTTGTATACCACACACTATACTAAAACAGTTTGCTTATTTCCTGTCGTAATAATTTTGTCGACATCATTACCAATTTCCAATTAGTATAATTTTCTACTTTCACTCCCAATTTTGCCGCCCTCTTCTGGATCTCTTCACAAAACAATCAAAACTATACATTACTCGCAGTTTAAAATCACATCCAGAATCGTTCCTGGTTATCATGAGATGAAAGCCACAGTAAAATTTTGACGAAAGAGGAAAGATCTCCGAAACTGAGACAACCATCTAAAGGGGACAAAAAGATACAAAACATCCAGGCCATGGGAAAACCTGGGTAGCCACAGCCACTCAAGAGGGAGAGGTTTTTTAGTGCCAGGAAGGAAAAAAAACTGGCAGGAAATGGCAGAAATCGTACACCAAATCCAGTCATTCCTGGAGTGGAACCACAGTTGATGGCCTCCACTCCAAACCAACAGATACAGATACTAATGCCGAAAAAAAAATCCCCCCCCCCAGTAACAACAATACCACCAGTCCGATAACATTCTTCTTTGCAAATATACAGGGTCTAAAGCCAGCAACAAACAACAAAATACCTTTCATCCGTGGACTGCTTGCAGAGGCAAAGGCAATGTTCGCGGCTTTCACTGAGACCCACATAAAGGATCACTTGGACAACGAAATATGGATTCCAGGTTACAACCTATACAGATGTGACAGAGTGAACAGGCAAAAGGGGGGGGGGGTTGGCCTGTACATTGCAGAGTCACTTGTTTGCACAGAACTGCTTAATGCCTCAAATGATGTAGTGGAAGTTTTAGCAGTAAAGGTCGAGAACCAAAACCTAGTCATTGTGGTAGTCTACAAGCCTCCAGATGCAACATCCCAGCAATTCCAGGAACAGCTGTTAAAAATTGACCACTGTCTGGAAAATCTTCCAGCTCCTGCACCCAACATCTTGCTCCTGGGGGATTTCAACTTAAGGCACCTAAAATGGAGGAATATAGCAAATAATATTGTTGCAGTAATAACACCAGGAGGCAGCTCTGATGAAAACTCACACTCACACGAGCTTTTAAATCTCTGCACAAAATTCAATTTAAACCAGCAAATAATAGAGCCTACTAGACTGGAGAATACACTAGACCTCATCTTCACTACAATGATGATCTGATAAGAAATGTCACCATATCAAAAACAATATACTCAGATCACAACATAATTGAGGTTCAGACATGTATGCGTGGAGCCCCAGACCGACATAATGAGACTAGTCACGAGGGAGCATTCACCAAATTCAACTTCAATAACAAAAACAAAGTGGGACCAAGTAAACCAAGTCCTAACCGATATAAGCTGGGAAGATATACTAAGCAACACAGACCCCAACTTATGCCTAGAACAGATTAACTCGGTGGCACTCGATGTATGCACAAGGCTTATTCCTCTAAGAAAAAGGAGGAGTAGATGTAAAATAGAAAGAGACAGGCGCTCCCTTTACAGGCGACGGAAAAGAGTAACAGAGCAGCTAAAAGAGGTCAATATATCTGAAATGCGTAGGGAGACACTGGTCAGAGAAATAGCAAGCATCGAACTTAAGCTAAAAGAATCCTTTAGGAGTCAGGAATCGCGGAAAGAACTAAAAGCCATAAATGAAATCGAAAGAAACCCAAAGTATTTCTTCTCCTATGCCAAATCAAAGTCGAGAACAACGTCCAGTATTGGGCCCCTACTTAAACAAGATGGGTCCTACACAGATGACAGCAAGGAAATGAGTGAGCTACTCAAGTCCCAATATGACTCAGTTTTTAGCAAGCCGCTAACCAGACTGAGAGTCGAAGATCAAAATGAATTTTTTATGAGAGAGCCACAAAATTTGATTAACACAAGCCTATCCGATGTTATCCTGACGCCAAATGACTTCGAACAGGCGATAAATGACATGCCCATGCACTCTGCCCCAGGGCCAGACTCATGGAACTCTGTGTTCATCAAGAACTGCAAGAAGCCCCTATCACGAGCCTTTTCCATCCTATGGAGAGGGACCAATAGCACTAACATCCCATATCATAAAAATCTTTGAAAGAGTCCTAAGAAGCAAGATCACCACCCATCTAGAAACCCATCAGTTACACAACCCAGGGCAACATGGGTTTAGAACAGGTCGCTCCTGTCTGTCTCAACTATTGGATCACTACGACAAGGTCCTAAATGTACTAGAAGACAAAAAGAATGCAGATGTAATATATACAGACTTTGCAAAAGCCTTCGACAAGTGTGACCATGGCGTAATAGCGCACAAAATGCGTGCTAAAGGAATAACAGGAAAAGTCGGTCGATGGATCTATAATTTCCTCACTAACAGAACACAGAGAGTAGTCGTCAACAGAGTAAAGTCCAAGGCAGCTACGGTGAAAAGCTCTGTTCCACAAGGCACAGTACTCGCTCTCATCTTGTTCCTCATCTTCATATCCGACATAGACAAGGATGTCAGCCACAGCACCGTGTCTTTCTTTGCAGATGACACCCGAATCTGCATGACAGTGTCTTCCATTGCAGACACCGCAAGGCTCCAGGCGGACATCAACCAAATCTTTCAGTGGGCTGCAGAAAACAATATGAAGTTCAACGATGAGAAATTTCAATTACTCAGATATGGTAAACATGAGGAAATTAAATCTTCATCAGAGTACAAAACAAATTCTGGCCACAAAATAGAGCGAAACACCAACGTCAAAGACCTGGGAGTGATCATGTCGGAGGATCTCACCTTCAAGGACCATAACATTGTATCAATCGCATCTGCTAGAAAAATGACAGGATGGATAATGAGAACCTTCAAAACTAGGGAGGCCAAGCCCATGATGACACTCTTCAGGTCACTTGTTCTATCTAGGCTGGAATATTGCTGCACACTAACAGCACCTTTCAAGGCAGGTGAAATTGCCGACCTAGAAAATGTACAGAGAACTTTCACGGCGCGCATAACGGAGATAAAACACCTCAATTACTGGGAGCGCTTGAGGTTCCTAAACCTGTATTCCCTGGAACGCAGGAGGGAGAGATACATGATTATATACACCTGGAAAATCCTAGAGGGACTAGTACCGAACTTGCACACGAAAATCACTCACTACGAAAGCAAAAGACTTGGCAGACGATGCACCATCCCCCCAATGAAAAGCAGGGGTGTCACTAGCACGTTAAGAGACCATACAATAAGTGTCAGGGGCCCGAGACTGTTCAACTGCCTCCCAGCACACATAAGGGGGATTACCAACAGACCCCTGGCAGTCTTCAAGCTGGCACTGGACAAGCACCTAAAGTCAGTTCCTGATCAGCCGGGCTGTGGCTCGTACGTTGGTTTGCGTGCAGCCAACAGCAACAGCCTGGTTGATCAGGCTCTGATCCACCAGGAGGCCTGGTCACAGACCGGGCCGCGGGGGCGTTGACCCCCGGAACTCTCTCCAGGTAAACTCAAACCTCACCATTATCACCACGGTAAAGTAACCCACTTTCGGGGATGGTTTGAATGGTCATCAACGTCGCCACCACGGTAAAGTAACCCAACGTCGAGGACAAGGACTAAACATCGAGCTACAAATCCTTTCAGTCTGTGATCAGAACACAAGTGGTGAACACAAGTACAAGAGCGTGGGATTATATCGCCGCTTTTAGTGCCTCGTAAACTATGCGACAAGATAACACACTTAAACACAATGGTTTACGTAAAGATAATTCCGAGTGTCTCAACACAACTCATTCTCCCGCTACAAGTGACACTCGTGCAGATCTAAACGTTCGTGGCTATGCTCACCTTTCACTTTGCCAGAAGTATCAAGGCTTTTCTTATTATCCTTCAACCTACTTGTTTGTGGTTAAATTTTTAAGGAAAGATTACAGATTCGAACGTTTTTCTTCGTTACTGCTTGAATCATCTTCATTTTCTTCATTTTCGCTTTAATCGATCCATTTTCCAGATATGTTATTAAGTCTAAAGTCTAATGACGTCCTACAAGTAGTCAAAGACTTCTTTTATTATCAGTTTTATAAGAACCAGAGAGAAAGACCTGCTGGATCTGGTTTTGAGGAAAAAAAAAAGGAGACCCTTGATTAGGGTTAAGGGAAGAGCTGGGCACAAGCCATCACAAATCTATTGTCTTTATTAATATAATCATAACGCTAAACCCATAACACTGCATAGCGTTTAATATTAATAAAAAATAATCCAGTAAAGGTTTCACATTTTTACTCTGCTTATTATGGTCTTAAGGAGCAATTGTTTAGCCTTGGCCGGGGTCACCTGGCAGGTGATTCTGTCGACGATCTTGCAAATGGAAACGCAGAGAGTTGCCAGTATGGCCTTTATTACCCTAAACGCTTAACGTGCCAAACGTATACGATTATATACATCCCCCGTGCAGAAATCAGATAAAATATAAATGATTCCGGGTGGATGAAGAGGAAACTAAAACATCTCTTGTGAGATACCTGGTGTATACCTGGAGAAGGGGATCAACACCCCCGTGGCCAGGTCTGTGACCAGAGGAATTGGCAGATATCCACAGTTACATTATACACCAATATGTTCATACTAAGAGCAACGAAACCAAAAAGATAATAAGAGCTAAATAAGACTACGAAATTTAAAGTTGCAAGGGAATCCAAGACAACTTCGAAAGGATTCAAGTGCACAGAACAAAAATTGACAAACAAGAAATGGGAGCACTTTAAACTAGAGTTGGACACCTTACTGATAAGTAAATGTGATCTCGTTTTAATATTTCCTCTTCAGGGATACCCAAAATAAGAAAAAAATCAGGCAACTTCTTAAGGTGCCCCGTCGGGGATACTTAGTAATAAGCATACTTTAATTAACGAGTTTCAACATTGGTTTACAACACTATTCTTGCCTGACAGAAGTATCGACTTCCTTCAGGAAAGAATATGAAGCAGTGGACCATGATCAAGAATATACCTTGTTTTATACTTAATATTCTTATATATATATATATATATATATATATATATATATATATATATATATATATATATATATATATATATATATGTCGTGCCGAATATGTAAAACTGGTCAATTAGCAAGAACTCATTTAAAATTAAGCTCTTTCTGAAATTTTCTCTTATACGTTTAAAAATGTTTTTTTCATTAATGTTAATGTAAAAATTTTAAATTTTGCAACAAAAGAATCTTAGAAAACTTACCTAACCTTATTATAACAAGAGCAATTTATTTTAGCCTAACCCAACTAAATATATTTTAAATACGTTTAAGATAATTTAATACTAAACAAACACAATCAAATATATTTTTTTCGTTAGGTTCAGAATGATTTTGGCGAAATTATTGCATACACAAATTTTCACTTGTCCTATATGGCAAGATGATCGTTGCTGTTTAAGCCAAGATCGCAAGTTCTGCATATTCGGCACGACATATATATATATATATATATATATATATATATATATATATATATATATATATATATATATATATATATATATAAAATACCACACTGAGGAGTGTAGATGAATGGTTCAGAGAGCCGACACGTTGATAAATTAGACACATGTGCAACTCTTGGGTATCTTTATTGAGGAAACGTTTCGCCACACAGTGGCTTCATCAGTCCATATAAAGGAGAATCTTGAAGAACAGGAGAATGAGGTAATCAGTCCCTCAACCTTGAGTCGATGTGGTCAGTCCATCAATCTTGAATAGAATACGGCATAAGTGCGGAGAAGCAGCTTATATACCATAGAGAGGAGAGGTGCAGCAGACGTAGGTGGTGTCACATTTGTCCAATGTGGAAGTAGGTCGTGCCCAAGGGTTAGTCAAGCGAAGAATTCCCAAGTATTAAGATCCCAAGAAGTTGCAGTGTCTGACAGGACTGATGAAGCCACTGTATGGCGAAACGTTTCCTCAATAAAGATACCGAAGAGTTGCACATGTGTCTAATTTATCCACACTGAAGTGTTAAAGAAAATGGCAGCACAGAGTATTAGAGTTAAAAAAAAAAAAAACTAATGGTTCGAGGTATGGCTAATTAATAGGAAACAGTTTGCATATATGGCGTGAAATCAGAATTACTACCGCTGATAAACGGCGTTCCACAAGGATTAGTCTTAGCCCCTCTTGCTGCTCATAATTTACATAACCTTGAGAGAATAGGAAATGACAGAGTAAATTCGCTGCCACAAAAATAGGCTAAATAATGGATTCAGAAGACGATGCCATTGAACTTCTGAAGGATTTGAACAATGTAATATCACGGTTCAAGAAAATGGCAGATGCAGCTCAATGATGGAAAAACGCAGTTTTAATCTTTAGGAATGAACATAATCCACATATAAACTAAGTGATGCTGACTTTGATCATACAGAATGTGAAAAAGACTTGGGAGTCATGGTAAGCATAAATCTGAAACCAAGACATCTATGCCTGGGCACGCCTAACAAGGCTAAGAGATTTAGATTTGCAGCAAGAACACAAAAATATACGGAGGATGACAAATGTAAGATAAGATTTTCTTTGGATTTTTAACCCCGGAGGGTTAGCCACCCAGGATAACCCAAGAAAGTCAGTGCGTCATCGAGGACTGTCTAACTTATTTCCACTGGGGTCCTCAGTCTTGTCCCCCAGGATGCGACCCACACCAGTCGACTAACACCCAGGTACCTATTTCCTGCTAGGTGAAAAGGACAACAGGTGTAAGGAAAACTGCGTCGAAATGTTTCCACCCGCCGGGAATCGAACCCTGGCCCTCCGTGTATGAAGCGGGAGCTTCAGCCACCAGACCACCGGGCCACCCTAAGCCACTACGTAAGAAATCTTATATACAAAGGTAGATTAAGAGCAGTGAATCTATACTCACTAAGATGTAGAATGTTGGGTGATATTATTGAAGTATTCACAAGGTTTGAACAAAGATACATCAGTAGAGTATAACAGAACTCAGTATAACGGCTGATCAGGTCCTGATCCACCGCGAGGCCTGGTCATGGGCCGGGCCACGGGGGCGTTGACCACCAAAATACCCTCCAGGTAAGTACTAGTTTAGCAATAATGTTGTACACAAGCGGAACAATCTGTCACGGAAACACTAAAGTTAAAACCTAGGGCAGCTTTAAAAATAAATTATACGTATATGAAAGTGGGAAGAGTTGTGTTTGAGGGCCTGCCAGGCACACCAGTAGGCTTATTACAGTGCTCCTCAGTACTTTATCACAACTTTAATGGTGGAAGATACCACAAAACGCCTGACTGCAAATTAAGAAGAATACCACAGTCGAAAAGAAAACAGGAAAAACATAAGTGATTTCATGTGCCTAAACACACACAGTGAATTAGTATCAACCAGTGAAGAGGCGGGGCCAGAAGCTATGACTTGACCCCTGTAACCACATATAGGCGAGTACATATGAGTATACACACACACACACACACACACACACACACACACACACACACACACACACACACACACGGAAGGAATAGACTCCGAAGTGTCCCTGTTTGCAGATGTGAAGTTGATGGGAAGAATTCATTCGCACGAAGACCAGGCAGAACTACAAAGGGATCTGGACAGGCTGCAGATCTGGTCCAGCAATTGGCTCCTGGAGTTCAACCCCACCAAGTGCAAAATCATGAAGATTGGGAATGGGCAAAGAAGACCGCAGACGGAGTACAGGTTAGGGGGCCAGAGACCACAAACCTCACTCAAGGAAAAAGATCTTGGGGTGAGTATAACATCAGGCACATCTCCTGAAGCGCACATCAACCAAATAACTGCTGCAGCATATGGGCGCCTAGCAAACCTCAGAACAGCATTCTGACATCTTAATAAGGAATCGTTCAGGACCCTGTACACCGTGTACGTTAGGCCCATATTGGAGTATGCGGCACCAGTTTGGAACCCACACCTAGCCAAGCACGTAAAGAAACTAGAGAAAGTGCAAAGGTTTGCAACAAGACTAGTTCCAGAGCTAAGGGGTATGTCCTACGAGGAGATGTTAAGGGAAATCGACCTGACGACAATGGAGGACAGGAGAGACAGGGAAGACATGATAACGACATATAAAATACTGAGAGGAATTGACAAGGTGGACAAAGACAGGATGTTTCAGAGATTGGACACAGCAACAAGGGGACACAGTTGGAAGTTGAAAACACAGATGAATCACAAGAATGTTAGGAAGTATTTCTTCAGTCACAGTTTAGTTAGGAAGTGCAATAGTTTGGGAAGCGATGTAGTGGAGGCAGGATCCATACACAGCTTTATGCAGAGGTATGATAAAGCTTATGTTTCAGGGAGAGTGACCTAGTAGCAACCAGCGAAGAGGCGGGGCCAGGAGCTATGAATCGACCCCTGCAACCACATATAGGCGAGTACATATAGGTGAGTACACACACACACACACAGTGAATTAGTATCGACCAGTGAATAGGCGGGGCCAGGAGCTATGACTCGGCCTGACGACACTGGAGGACAGGAGGGTTAGGGAAGACATGATAACATACAAAATACTGCGTGGAATAGACAAGGTGGACAGAGACAGGATGTTCCAGAGATGGGACACAGAAACAAGGTGGACAGAGACAGGATGTTCCAGAGATGGGACACAGAAACAAGGAGTCACAATTGAAAGCTGAAGACCCAGATGTTAGGAAGTATTTCTTAAGAGTTGTTAGGAAGTGGCATAGTCTAGCAAGTGAGGTAGTAGAGGCAGGAACCATACATAGCTCTAAGATGAGGTATGACAAAGCTCATGGAGCAGGGAGAGAGAGGACCGAGTAGCGCTCAGTTAAGAGGCGGGGCCAGGAGCTGAGTCTCGACTCGTGCAACCACAATTAGGTGAGTAATTACGTGAGTACATGCACATCTTCAGAGAAACAGAAAAGAGGAAAGAGAAGCACATTTTATGTTACTGAGTGAGGGGATACCTCACTCAGGTGTCAGGCAAGTGAGGGGATACCTCACTCAGGTGTCACGCAAGTGAGGGGATACCTCACTCAGGTGTCAGGCAAGTGAGGGGATACCTCACTCAGGTGTCAGGCAAGTGAGGGGATACCTCACTCAGGTGTCACGCAAGTGAGGGGATACCTCACTCAGGTGTCAGGCAAGTGAGGGGATACCTCACTCAGGTGTCAGGCAAGTGAGGGGATACCTCACTCGGTTGTCAGGCAAGTGAGGGGATACCTCACTCAGGTGTCGCGCAAGTGAGGGGATACCTCACTCAGGTGTCAGGCAAGTGAGGGGATACCTCACTCAGGTGTCAGGCAAGTGAAGGGATATCTCACTCAGGTGCCACGCAAGTGAGGGGATACCTCACTCAGGTGTCAGGCAAGTGAGGGGATACCTCACTCAGGTGTCACGCAAGTGAGGGGATACCTCACTCAGGTGTCAGGCAAGTGAGGGGATATCTCACTCAGGTGTCAGGCAAGTGAGGGGATACCTCACTCAGGTGTCACGCAAGTGAGGGGATACCTCACTCAGGTGTCACGCAAGTGAGGGGATACCTCACTCAGGTGTCGTGCAAGTGAGGGGATACCTCACTCAGGTGTCGTGCAAGTGAGGGGATACCTCACTCAGGTGTCACGCAAGTGAGGGGATACCTCACTCAGGTGTCGTGCAAGTGAGGAGATACCTCACTCAGGTGTCAGGCAAGTGAGGGGATACCTCACTCAGGTGTCACGCAAGTGAGGGGATACCTCACTCAGGTGTCGTGCAAGTGAGGGGATACTTCACTCAGGTGTCAGGCAAGTGAGGGAATACCTCACTCAGGTGTCACGCAAGTGAGGGGATACCTCACTCGGGTGTCACGCAAGTGAGGTTGATACCTCACTCGGGTGTCACGCAAGTGAGGAGATACCTCACTCGGGTGTCACGCGAGGGGATACCTCACGGGTTCGAATCCTCAGCTAGTCGCAGTGTTACTGATTAAATACCACTTGTTCGTGGTTATAATACTATATATACTGCTCGTGGAGGCTAGTACACCAAACGGGGAGGAGGATGAAATTAGCTCTGAAGCACCCACACCATCGTATGTCCTCGGATCATGGTACAACACCTAGCTCTGCTTGGTGCGTGATTCTCGTAGGATTGTATGGTTCCGTGGGTTAGAGCGTAGTGGAATTTTCGCTCATGAGGCGGGCTAAAACAACTCGGGTTCGAATTCTCGGCTAGTCGCAGTGTTGTTATTGATTAAATACCACTTCACACGGCGAGGGGTCTGGGTTCGATTCCCAGCCAGGGTAGAAACAGTGGGCGTGTTTCTTTACACCTGCCAGTAAAATGGTACCTGGGTGTTAGTCGACTGGTGTGGGTCGCATCCTGGGACACTGACCTAATTTGCCCGAAATGCTCAGCATAACAAGGGGCTTTCTATATAGTAGTTTGTCACTGATGTCAGCTAGGCGTTACCATGTACGTGTACTTGTGGTGAATAAAGATATTATTATTATTATTATTATTATTATTATTATTATTATTATTATTATTATTATTATTATTATTATTATATATGCCATGCCGATTAAGTAAAACTTGCAAGTTTGGCTTAAATAGCAACTCTCTTTTTGCCGTATAAGGCAAGCGAAAATTTGTTTATGCAATAATTTCGCAAAAATCATTCTGAATCTAACGAAAAAATATATTCCATTGTGTTTGTTTATTAATAAATTATTTCAAACTTATCTAAATTAAATTGCGTTTGTTATAATAAGGTTAGATAAGTTTTTTAAGGTTCTTTCGGTACAAAATCATTAATTTTTTACATTAACAAAAATTTTAAAAAATATATCTTTAAACGTACAGGTGAAAATTTTTAGAACGAGTTCTTGCTAAATGACCAGTTTTACCTATTCGGCACGACATACATGTTAGTGCAATAAACCATATATGAGATGGGGTCCACCTCAGGCGCAAACTGTGGGACCCACAGCCTCGGAGAAATGGATAAAACGGCTTCCAGGAAAAACATTTAGATTCCTTCCTGAAGCCATATGAATATTCCACTTCCCCTACCACCTCATTTTTTTACCAATAGGTATATTTTATTATATAATATGGTACAAAAGACTTAGAAGATACATAACTGGTACAAAGATGGCATATACAGTACATGAGGTTTGACGGATACATTTCAAGTACATACTGCTACATGTCTGTCACAGATCACACACATATAATATAAACACAACAACCACTGTAAAAAAAATAGTGAAATTCCAAGAGGTTTCGTGACTTATCACATTATCAAGGAATAAAAGCTTGGAAAATTACTTTTTTTCACAGTGGTTGTTCTGCGTACTGTGATGTCACCTGTTTACTGTGATTTTACTGCATATATAATATATATATATATATATATATATATATATATATATATATATATATATATATATATATATATATATATATATATATATATATATATATATATATATAATTAATTTATTTTGGGTGTTATTGTAACTGTGTCCACCTTAAAGTGTCTGATGGTCCCTTTTGCTAGTCAAAGTGTTGACTGTTTTACAACGTTGTTATAAATCTTGGATAGGATTTCTAGGGGTCTTGGTGATTTAGATCCTGTCATCTTATATACTGCACACATTTCTTATATACTGCATACATTTTATTCATGTTCCTCCACGGTATACGCAAGTGTATAAAGTATTCACACAATCACTAACTTGTAAACATACAATAATGTAAATATCTGAGATATGACGAAGAATGATGGGTTTTGTTCCTTAATAAGCACTAATTCTTAATGTATTTATATACAGATGTTCCCAGTGTAATAAACCACTTTTAAGTAAAGTTTAACCCTCGGTGGTAAAACATTATTGTGGAAACGCTGTATACAGGTCCGTCACTGTGAAATCCACTGCAATGACACAGGTATATATAAGCGATAGAGATACACGATATGATAACATATACGTGGAAGATGCCTGAGGGTTTAGTCCCAGATTTTCAGACTGCCACAATATACTGAGGGAGAGATATGAAAGCAGCTGAGGTGCCATGGATACCCAGACTACTGAACATCTTACCAAGAGATATCAAAAACACTGCTTAAGTTTTTAGAGAAAACTCGACAGGTCCCTCCGCCAAGTAGATACGTGAGCCAATGGGGCCGCCAGCAGCAACAGCCTGTTTAATTATGCAAGCACCAAAAAAACCTGGCCCAGTGCCGGGCCGCAGGAGTAGGAAAACCCTCTGAAACCCATTAAAGGTACAAAGGTATGCTCACCTTCAGTATTCTGGTGATCAACTCAACAGGGTTAGAAACATCAACTTAAGAAACAAGAAACTCTGCAGCCTCGACGTCACATTAATCACTACAAACGTTCCCGCAGACCGGCCATAAACTTACTCAGGAAGAAATAAAGACCAGATATGGCTCTTCTCATAGTGTCAGACTTTCACAGACGTCATCAAACTCCTTAAATTTCAAGGACTTCTCTTTAAATGACACATGTTACTTAGAGAAGTACGGCATGACACGTGTGACGCGCCTGTCAACTTCTCAATGGAGAAACTTGAGACAGAACGTTTCTCTGGCATCATTCCTGGCTATGTTTCGTGGACGACATCCTAGTTATTACTCCTAGAAGATTTAGCCTTGAAAGCCTCATGAACTGTCTTAAACTCTGGTAAACCTTCCACACAGTTGAGATAAAACACTTCCCATACCAGACACCTTGCTTCCTAAACTACACTACTCGCCAAATTTAAGGTTTACCGAAACCTACGTCAAAAAGGCAAAACAAGGGGTCTTGACTGGCTTTTTTTTTTTGCGAGTTTACGGGCTTGTAGCCCTGAATTTTTACAAGAGAATATTACCACCACTAGCAACATATGTTTCTCACTACAATTTCCATCACACTTGGTTTATAAATCATAATTTTAATTAGAGGAACGCAGTGGGGGATTACAGTGTCGTCGTCTCCAGCACCAGTATTGGTGTGTACTGTGTAGTCCTCTCCAGCACCGGTGTTGGTGTTTGCTGTGTCGTCGTCTCCAGCACCGGTGTTGGTGCTGTGTCGTCGTCTCCAGCACCGGTGTTGGTGCTGTGTCGTCGTCTCCAGCACCGGTGTTGGTGCTGTGTCGTCGTCTCCAGCACCGGTGTTGGTGCTGTGTCGTCGTCTCCAGCACCGGTGTTGGTGCTGTGTCGTCGTCTCCAGCACCGGTGTTGGTGCTGTGTCGTCGTCTCCAGCACCGGTGTTTGTTTCCTTCGTCACAGAAGAATACCAGTGTCTTCTAACACTGGGTTTTGACAGATGGCGACTTGTTAAAAAGAATAAAAAAGGCACAAAACTGTGACCGAAACAATGCCCAAATAACCCGAACATGACCGAAACAATACCTAAATAACCCGCACATAGGAGAATGAAACTTGTGACGACATTTCGGTCCGACTTGGACCATTAATTTCGAGCTTGTGTGTGACTAGTTAATGGTCCAAGTAGGACCGAAACGTCGTCATTAGTTTCATTCTCCTATGCGAGGGCTGTTTGTGATGACTAAGTTGCTAAACATCCAGTGACCAACTTAAGCTAAGGATTTCCACCAAAACGAAGAATTACTGCATAGTACGTACCTAAGACGGTCTAGCTCCTGTGAAAGCCTGTTTATATGAGCGATGTGACCCCCAGCCTTCCTTCCTCCTGGGTCTTGGGCTCCTGGATGCACAGCTCGGAGCAGCAACCCTGGCATACCTTTCCAAACAATAACTGGCAAGCACCAAGGACTAAGTCATATATATTGTATCGTATCTACCTGAAGTCTAGATGAAGGATAGTCCGGGAATCAACGCCCCCGCTGCCCGGTCCATAACCAGGCCTCCCAGTGGATCAGGGCCTGATGAACTAGGCTATTACTGCTGGCCGCACGTAGTCCAGCGTACGAACCACAGCCCGGCTGATCTGGCACCGACTTTAGGTATCTGTCCAGTTCCCTCTTGAAGGCAACCAGGGGTCTATTGGTAATTCCCCTTATGGCTGGTGGGAGGCTGTTGAACAGTCTTGGGCCCCGGACACTTATGGTGTTTTCTCTTAGTGTACCAGCGGCACCCCAACTTTTCATCGGGCGTATGTTGCATCGCCTGCCAAGTCTTTTGCTTTCGTAGGGAGTGATTTCTGTTTGCAGATTAGGAATCAGTCCCTCTAGGATTTTTCAGGAGTAGATTTTGATGCATTTCTCTCGCCTGCGCTCCAGTGAGTACAAGTGCTTCCAAGTGTTCCCATTACTTAAGGCGTTTGATGGAATTTATATGTGCAGTAAAGGTTCTCTGTATATTCTCTAGATCTTCGATTTCACCTGTTTTGAATGGAGATGTTAGTTTACAGCGGCATTCCAGCCTAGAGAGAACAAGTGATTTAAAAAGAATCATCGTTGGCTTGGCATCTCTTAGTCTTGAATGTTCTCATTATCCATCCTATCATTATCCTCGCAGATGTGATAGTGGAACTGTTATGATCCTTGAAGGCGAGATCCTCAGACATTACCACTCCCAGGTCCTTCACATTACTTTTCCGCTCTATTGTGTGATTTGAGTTTGTAGTAGACTTAGTTCTAGCTATTATTTCTTCCACTTTTCCATAACGGAGTAGTTGGAATTTGTCTTCATTGAATATTACATTGTTCCAATTACCGGCTTTTCACTGGAAGCATTCTGCACCGTCTGCCAATCCTCTGGCTCTCATGAGGAGTGATTTCAATGTGTACTTTTGGGACCGGTCCCTTCAGAACTTTCAAGAGTGTAAATTATGATGCATTCTTCTAACCTATGTTCATACAGTTCTTAAGCCCCTTTAATAAACGTTTACCCTTTCCCGCCTTTCCCCCCCCCTCTCTTTTCCCTTCTCCCTCCCCTTCCTTTTTTCTTTCATTCCTCCCTCCACACAGTCTTCCTTCCCTCTCTCCCCCTTGTGGTGATCTTCCCTCACCATACCTACGAGTTTCTCAGAGCACCAACAAACACTGGCTGTCACTAGTGAGGGATCTCCACCATTTCTCTAGTCACGGCCACCACACCACAGCATGGAGCAACACTTTCCCTCTCACATACCTCTCACATACCATGGTGTTGTGCGCGGGCGCGGGGACAAAGGTGTGCTGCACAGACACACGTGTGTGTGCCTGTGCAGACACAGAAGAGCAAGTAGAGTGCCAGGAACACACCCACAAGTACTCCACGCTCAGTGTTCAGTACCCAGCTCAGTGGTATATGGTCAAGTCAGTGTTCAATTCCCTAAATGTTCTGCATGACCAGGAGCTTTCTATATAGTACGTCCCAGATGTCAGCTAAGTCTGTATAAGTTGTATCATGTACTTGTAGAAATAAAGATTATAAAAATATACATATCAGTATTTCATGCCCATGTTAAGTGTTCCGTGCCCACGTCAAGGGTTTTGTGCCCATGTCAAGTGTTCCGTGCCCACACGCCGTGCGAGAGCTTATGGTAGGCCCCCCTCTGGGGTCTTGATGACCAGAGCTGTATCTCAGTGATACATGGTATTGCCACCTCTCCTCTCCTGCTGAGAACCATGACAACTGCATGAGAAACTCTGGCACCGAGGCATGACTGGCCGCTGGATAAAAGTCTCTGCATAAATAGGGAGAAATCAGAATGAGGACCCATCACAAGTGTCGTTCCACAGGGGGTCAGTGTTAGGGCCCTTGTTGTTCATAAACTACATTAACGCTGGATGAGGGAACAAAATTTAATAATGACATAAAAAGAGGCAGAAAAAAACAAAAATAATACACAAGGAAGCTTAAAGTCGGGAAAGTGACCAAGGCAGTGTGAACATGATCAAGACCCCTACATTAGTAGTCTTGTACTTACGTACTTAGACGTAGGGCACTTGTACTTACGTAATTAGCATGGGCCAAAAGGCCCATGCTAAGTGCATAATATGCGCACTGGCAGGTTCTAACAGTTCCTCCAATATATATTTTATCACAGTCTCCACAAGGAGTCTCATATTTCCCAATATTTTCTTCTGGACTGTGTGTTTGTTTTTGCGCCTTATAGTCAATAAAGTGATGACTTATGGTAAAACCTGGCATATAATACTGACAAGTTGAGGTTAAAAACCACATGCACAAACACTTAAGTCATTTAGTAGGGGAAGTTTTGATACTAAGACCTTATTACTATTTTATAACAGGTCTCACTGAGGGGCTCCTTTCTTGTATCTTTATTTACTAAAAGTACAAGGTGGACAGGGTGGACAGCCGGGGGGGGGGGCAATGTGGCAGATGTTGCAGGTGTATGGTGTAGGAGGTAGGTTACTGAAAGCAGTGAAGAGTTTTTACGAGGATAGTGAGGCTCAAGTTAGAGTATGTAGGAAAGAGGGAGATTATTTCCCAGTAAAAGTAGGCCTTAGACAAGGATGTGTGATGTCACCGTGGTTGTTTAATATATTTATAGATGGGGTTGTAAGATAAGTAAATGCGAGGGTCTTGACAAGAGGCGTGGAGTTAAAAGATAAAGAATCACACACAAAGTGGGAGTTGTCACAGCTGCTCTTTGCTGATGACACTGTGCTCTTGGGAGATTCTGAAGAGAAGTTGCAGAGGTTAGTGGATGAATTTGATAGGGTATGTAAAAGAAGAAAATTAAAAGTGAATACAGGAAAGAGTAAGGTTATGAGGATAAAAAGATTAGGTGATGAAAGATTGGATATCAGATTGGAGGGAGAGAGTATGCAGGAGGTGAATGTATTCAGATATTTGGGAGTGGACGTGTCAGCGGATGGGTCTATGAAAGATGAGGTGAATCATAGAACTGATGAGGGGAAAAGGGTGAGTGGTGCACTTAGGAGTCTGTGGAGGCAAAGAACTTTGTCCTTGGAAGCAAAGAGGGGAATGTATGAGAGTATAGTTTTACCAACGCTCCTATATGGGTGTGAAGCATGGGTGTTGAATGTTGCAGCGAGGAGAAGGCTGGAGGCAGTGGAGATGTCATGACTGAGAGCAATGTGCGGTGTGAATATAATGCAGAGAATTCGTAGTTTGGAAGTTAGGAGGAGGTGCGGGATTGCCAAAACTATTACCCAGAGGGCTGAGGAAGGGTTGTTGAGGTGGTTCGGACATGTAGAGTGAATGGAGCGAAACAGAATGACTTCAAAAGTGTATCAGTCTGTAGTGGAAGGAAGGCGGGGTAGGGGTTGGCCTAGGAAAGGTTGGAGGGAGGGGGGGTAAAGGAGGTTTTGTGTGCGAGGGGCTTGGACTTCCAGCGGGCATGCGTGAGCGTGCTTGATAGGAGTGAATAGAGACAAATGGTTTTTAATACTTGACGTGCTGTTGGAGTGTGAGCAAAGTAACATTTATGAAGGGATTCAGGGAAACCGGCAGGCTGGACTTGAGTCCTGGAGATGGGAAGTACAGTGCCTGCACTCTGAAGGAGGGGTGTTAATGTTGCAGTTTAAAAACTGTAGTGTAAAGCACCCTTCTGGCAAGACAGTGATGGAGTGAATGATGGTGAAAGTTTTTCTTTTTCGGGCCACCCTGCCTTGGTGGGAATCGGTCAGTGTGCTAATATAAAAAAATAACAAGGTATACAGACCATAGCTGACATCAATGACATACTACTATATAGAAAGCCCATAGTTATACTGAGCATTTCGGGAAAATTAGTTCCTTGTCCCAGGATGCGACCCACACCAGTCGACTAACTCTTAGGTACTCATTTTACTGATAGTGAACATTGACAACTAGTGTAAAGAAACACGCCCAATGTTTCTACCCTCGCTGGGAATCGAACGCAGACCCTCGCCGTGTGAAGCGAGAACTTTAGTGATCAGACCACTGGAAAGTTTGTATAATCTAAGTGTAGAGCTGAGTTAAGTGATGGTCAAGTCTGAAAAATTAGCAGATCACTAATTTACAATCTTGTTTATATACTTAAATGAAGCCTTTTGGACTTTTCGGTACATTTCAGACTTTATAACGATTCAAGTTTTCTCTGTCATGTAGGTCGACTCTCCCCTCCTCATTGTTTCTACAAGCGTGGAATAATTTTACCCCTTAGAGTACGTGTTACATTCAGCAGGAAAGTCTGGATTCCTTAAACCATGTTTCGGAAACTGTAATGCTTATTTTTTTGTACATGCAGTTATATCCATTTCTTGTAGAACATTATCTTGTTTCGTGCTACAACTATGTCATGTCTGAGATTATGAAAAATGTTTTCTTGCATCTCAGTTCATTTTGTTTCACAAATTTCTTTACTATCTTCTAAATGTTTTTTTTTTCTTTTCATTTTCTTGTTTTCAGCAGCACAACCCTCGTTACGCTGACCCACAACACCAATTTCTATTTCATAAAATCTAGGCAAACTTGCTTCAGTCCCATTCAGGGTTTCCGGAGCTTTAAGTTCTCATAGATGACTGTCAGAAACTACGCTTATCGGCTCCTCATTTCTCTCGATAGGTCACTGACCACTCTGTCATGAGAGATTAATTTCACCCCTTGCACTTAGTGAAAGTACCCAACTGTCAATAAACTAGCTTGGATTACTGCAACATTTACTAAAGTTGACTACTTACTCACGATATCCTGTATAGCTACTCCTTTCCTCTCTATATACTATGTATATTGCCACACATTACAGATATACCACACTTTTCTTTAATCGTTGTAATATGTATAACAAAACAAACAATAGTATCGTTTCCACGTTCAGTCCTAATTCTGGTTACTCAGTCCACAAAATCTTCTATTCCCACACCAGTAAGACAAACTAACAATATTCTTTATTTTCCTATCACAGAATGTACAATCTCATTACCGTACTTGAGAATCAACAACAGCAAGAAGGGACTTACCTCGTCTTGGGTCGGTGGTGCAGATGATCTTATAGAGTAAGAAGCTTCCACACGCTCCTGCTAATCTTCACTTTAGTGTCTTTCTTCTCCACAACTAACAGAAATTTCCTTTCTCGTCCTCGTTTTTGTGAAGATTGCTACGAATCCTTTTGTTCTGTGAGTCGCCGTCTCTCCTTGCTGCTTCCAACTTCACCTTCACCTAATAGTACAGATGTTCCAGAGAAGGCACTAAGCATGTCTTCACAAGACACAGGTCAATTCCCTCCTGTCACAGGTCAACCAACTCCCGTCCGACACAATTCAACCTGCAAATAACACAAAAGAACTTGAAACTGACATATCAAATCGCAACTGGTTAAGCGGGAATTAAACGTTACATTAAACGTATAATTAAAACCGCCACAACACATCAAGCAACGAGATGGCCGAGCATGACCAAGACTCGTTCAAATCTGCACGAGTATCACTGGTGATGTGAGAATGGGTTGGTTGCCCCTTGAAGAGTCATGAGAGAGAGAGATGAAAGGATTCGATGGTCCTTGAACAAAACGCAAATGAAGGTTTGAACTCTGAAAGTAGCGTGTCTGGTCGTCCTAAGACAATGGAGGCCAGGGTGCACAAGCACTTATCTCCGAGTCCTCACGTAAAAAACAACAAAAATGAAGTACAGGAGGCGGGCAGAACAAAGTTAGACAACAGGTCTCGAGAGAGAACAAAACAGCAGCAGCAGCAGCGAGGGATCAAAGAAGCCAGACTTGTGACAATAGTCGTCACGGCTCCAGCCAATCGTACAATCACCAGGGTAAACAATAAGCTCGTTAACGTCCAGCTGACACTGTCTCCATCCCCCATCCATTACCCACGACACAGCCTCTCCCATTCACTACCCACGACACAGCCTCTCCCTTCCGTTACTCACGACACAGCCTTTCCCGTTAACCACGACACAGCCTCCCCCTTCCATTACCCAAAACACAGCCTCCCCGTTCCATTACCCAAAACACATCCTCCCCTTTCCATTACCCAAAACAAAGCCTCCCCCTTCCATTACCCAAAACACAGCCTCCCCCTTCCATTACCCAAAACACAGCCTCCCCGTTCTATTACCCAAAACAAAGCCTCCCCCTTCCATTACCCAAAACACAGCCTGCCCCTTCCATTACCCAAAACACAGCCTCCCCCTTCCATTACCCAAAACACATCCTCCCCCTTCCATTACCCAAAACACATCCTCCCCCTTCCATTACCCAAAACACAGCCTCCCCGTTCCATTACCCAAAACACAGCCTCCCCCTTCCATTACCCAAAACACAGCCTCCCCGTTCCATTACCCAAAACACATCCTCCCCCTTCCATTACCCAAAACACAGCCTCCCCGTTCCATTACCCAAAACAAAGCCTCCCCCTTCCATTACCCAAAACACAGCCTCCCCCTTCCATTACCCAAAACCCAGCCTCCCCCTTCCATTACCCAAAACACAGGCTCCCCCTTCCATTACCCAAAACACATGCTCCCCCTTCCATTACCCAAAACACAGGCTCCCCCTTCCATTACCCAAAACACAGGCTCCCCCTTCCATTACCCAAAACACAGGCTCCCCCTTCCATTACCCAAAACACACCCTCCCCCTCCCTCGCAAACCTCCATCACCCACAAAACAGCCTCCACCCATCCCCCTCACCCTTCCTCTATCTCTCCGTCCCGACATTCTTCCACCCCCCATCTACCAAACATTTCATACCTCAGTGGTTATCGCACATTATATTCCTTGTTGTTTATTGGTTATATCCGTCACAGATAATGTAACTGGATATATGCCCTTTTCACCCTCAGTCCTCTTCGGCTGTTATTAAATAAAAGTTTTTTTTTTTCACCACGAGCCTTGAGAAAGACATCAATTCATTAATTGCATAATTTATCTAATCTGCTAAATCCATTAATCATGGCGGCCACATGCGAGCTATTGTTAGAATGAAAGGGATAGTGGCCAGGAACGTTATCCTCATTTACATATTGTAAGGATGATGTACGATAGTTAGGACAATGGGAGTCACGGCGTAGCACGCCTCTGCCAGACGCATGACGCTGCCGTCTTTGTAATGTGACCGTGGATGCCGTCCCTGTATTTTTACCGTGGCTGCTACACGCATGACGCTGCCATCATTGTATTGTTACCGTGGCTGCTACACGCATGACGCTGCCATCATTGTATTGTTGCCGTCGCTGCTACACGCATGACGCTGCCGTCATTGTATTGTTACCGTGGCTGCTACACGCATGACGCTGCCATCATTGTATTGTTACCGTGGCTGCTACACGCATGACGCTGCCATCATTGTATTGTTACCGTCGCTGCTACACGCATGACGCTGCCGTCATTGTATTGTTACCGTGGCTGCTACACGCATGACGCTGCCATCATTGTATTGTTATCGTGGCTGCTACACGCATGACGCTGCCGTCATTGTATTGTTACCGTCGCTGCTACACGCATGACGCTGCCGTCATTGTATTGTTACCGTGGCTGCTACACGCATGACGCTGCCGTCTTTGTACTGTTACTGTGGCTGCCAAACGCACGACGCTGCCGTCTTTGTATTATTACTGTGGCTGCCAAACGCATGACGTTGCCGTCTTTGTATTGTTACTGTGGCTGCCACACATATGACGCTTTACAATGACAGTCATATCCTACACATCCTGCTCGTCACGCCCTTCTTATTACCAGCTGGGCGTGTTGCTGCACCCTGGCCTGTATATACCGTCACAGCACAGTTTAACGACATCCATGGAGAATTAGATGAGTTTCGGTTGCTGCGAAATCTAAGAAAGGTATCCTGGTATCCCCAGCTCCCTCTACCTCAGTGCACGCATAAGCAATGATGGAGTATGGTCATTGCTAATACAACAAAATATGAAAATGAGTGTGTATTGTGTGGACGTACATACGAACACTTGCAGTATATGTATGAATGTGCATATATGTAGGTGTTCAGTAGCTCCAACGTTAGGGCACTCAGCTCACATACTGAGGTCCGGAGTTCAATCTTCTCCGGTACGGCTGGAAAACATTATGGACGTGTTTCCATAAGACACCTGCTATCACCGTTCACCCATCAGTGTAAAATGGGTACTTGGGTGTTAGTCGACTGGTGTGGCTCACATCCCGGGACAAAACTGACCAATTTACCCGAAATACTTACCATAATTCTATGGAGTAGTAATTCATTGATGTCACCTAGGCCTATATACCTTGTACATGTACTCGTAGTAAATAAAGTTATATTATTATTTATTTATTTATGCATGTACATGTTCTTTTATGTATACCAGCGTATTACACAACCCGCATATAGGAGACTGGAACTTATAATACACACACAGTAGTCCCCCGGTATCCACAGGGGATACGTTCTAAGACTTGCCGAACATACCTGGAGTTCCGGGGGTCAACGCCCCCGCGGCCCGGTCTGTGACCAGGTCTCACATACGTAGTAGCAAACCCTATACCTAAGTTGTTTCTCGTTGAGATACATACCTATGATAAAGTTTAATTGATAAATTACGCACAACAAAACGAGAATTGGTACTTTTTCACTGATGGGAAGCACTTCAGTTTCTCTTAGGCTTTGAAGAACTGCCACCATCACTGCTGTTAAGCAAAGTTAACGGTTATTTTTAGGCCATAGTAAACAGCGGTTAACTGAAACCATGGACGCCGAATCCACAGATATGGGGGTTCTACTGTATATGCAATGCTATTTCAAACAGGCCATCTTAACAATGCAGAACAAGACACGTGGGGATGGAAATCTTTAGCTCAAGATCTCTCACACTGTGCATCGTCAGGAGCTATATTGCTAATCTTGCTACACTGCATAGCTCTGACGACAAATAGAGTTCGATAGATCTTTAGCTAAAGATTTCCATCTCCACATGCCTTGTTCTGCATATATATATATATATATATATATATATATATATATATATATATATATATATATATATATATATATATATATATATATTGTATGTGGGGGAGGGGAGGCATGGTTATCTGGGAGCTCGTTGGGTAGCATAAGTACTGTGTACTTTGATGAAGAGTGCGCAGGTTAGAGACCTGCTCTGGTCTTCGATAATGTTTGTAAATAATTTTGCTCGTTTGTGAATTTTAAATTATGTGTATACAGATTGTTATGCATATGTACACATCTATACGTGACTGCAGGAGTTGAGTCTCAGCGCCTGGACGATCCCCCTATTCCTTGGCCAGTACCGGGGTCACTCTCTCCAGCCTGCGTGAGCCCATTCGTATTTATTCTTATAGCTATATATGTCAAAGCCATTCCATTTCCTGACCATTCTAAGACTGATCTGTGTTTTTATTTTCCAGCTGTACCCTTGAGACTGCCTTCCCAACAGTCTCAGTCCAGCCTATAAATTCCTGTCAGTATTTTGTATGTTATCAAGTCCGCCCCGGTTCTTATAGGCCCTGATCCACCAGGAGGCCTGATCATGGACCTGGCCGTGGGGGCGTTGATCCTCGGAATAACCTCCAGGTAACTTCTCATGTCATCAGCTATAGCTTCTTAGGCTCTCCTTATAGCTCATACCTCTTAGCTCTGGGCATAGTCTAGTCGCAGACTTCTGCACTTTTTCCAGCTTCCTGACATGCTTCATCAGGTATGCCTTCCACACTGGTGCTGTCTACCCCGAGGTAAGCCTGACACATGCTGTATATTGCATCATGAATGACTCCTTGTTGGGAGATCCTAAAACGTAATCCTAGATTTGCCGGATGTGCAGTTACTCCAGAGGTTATTTAGTTGATACACACCTCGGTCGATGTGCTCCGAACTATACTCACCTTCCTTAAGGGAAGTTTACAGAATTTCTCTCCCAAGCCCATACTCTGTTTCTGGTCTTCTTTACCCATCCACTAATTTCATACTTTTCGCAGCCTCTACAGATCAAGTTTGCAGTCTTTCATAGTCCGTTTTTCCGTATTCTCGTTAGCGAACCATGAAACCTTTATTTCTTTCAACTTGTTAGTGCAAACAAAAAATAGTACTGGTTCCAGTACTGATCCTCGTGGAACCACACTTGTCACAATTGCCCATTCCAGTATTTACATGTGTATATGAATATATGAGCATTCTGTATGAATATTTATGCATATTTATGTACATGAATGCAGGTATATGCATATGTATCCTTATGCATACATGTGTGTGCATGCGTATAAATGCGCGATATAGATTGTGTGCGTGTGTGTGTCTGTACTCACCTAATTGTGGTTTCAGGGGTCGAGACACAGCTCCTGGCCCCGCCTCTTCACTGATCGCTACTATGTCCTCTCTCTCTGCTTCCAGAGCTTTGTCATACCTCGTCTTAAAGCTGTGTATGGTTCCTGCCTCCACTACATCAATTGTTAGGCTATTCCACTTCCTGACGACTCTATGACTGAAGAAATACTTCCTAACATCCCTATGACTCATCTGAGTCTTCAGCTTCCAATTATGACCCCTTGTTTCTGTGCCCCATCTCTGAAACATCCTGTCTCTGTCTACCTTATCTATTCCACGCAGTATTTTGAATGTCATCATGTCTTCCCTGACCCGCCTGTCGTCCAATGTCGTCAGTCCGATTTCCCTCAACCTTTCTTCGTAGGACATAACCCTGAGCTCCGGAACTAGCCTTGTTGCAAACCTTTGCACTTTCTCTAATTTCCTGACGTGTTGTGCGTGTGTGTACTCACCTAATTGTACTCACCTAATTGTGGTTGCAGGGGTCGAGACTCAGCTCCTGGGCCCGCCTCTTCACTGATCGCTACTGGATCCTCTCTCTCTCTGCTTCCTGAGCTTTGTCATACCTCTTCTTAAAACTATGTATGGTTCCTGCCTCCACTACTTCACTTGCTAGGCTATTCCACTTCCTGACGACTCTATGACTGAAGAAATACTTCCTAACGTCCCTGTGACTCGTCTGAGTCTTCAGCTTCCAGTTGTGACCCCTTGTCCCTGTGTCCCATCTCTGGAACATCCTATCTCTGTCCACCTTGTCTATTCCCCGCAGTATCTTGTATGTCGTTATCATGTCTCCCCTGACCCTTCTGTCCTCCAGTGTCGTCAGTCCGATTTCCCTTAACCTTTCCTCGTACGACATTCCCTTGAGCTCTGGGACTAGCCTTGTTGCAAACCTTTGTACTTTCTCTAACTTCTTGACGTGCTTGACCAGGTGTGGGTTCCAGACTGGTGCTGCATACTCCAGTATGGGCCTAACATACACAGTGTGTGTGTGTGTGTGTGTGTGTGTGTGTGTGTGTGTGTGTGTGTGTGTGTGTGTGTGTGTGTGTATACTCACCTAATTGTACTCGCCTAATTGTGGTTGCAGAGGTCGAGACTCAGCTCTTGGCCCCGCCACTTCACTGACCGCTACTGGGTCCTCCCTCTCGCTGCTCCATGAGCTTTATCATACCTCGTCTTAAAACTATGTATGGTTCCTGCCTCCACTACATCGCTTGCCAGACTATTCCACTTCCTAACAACTCTGTGGCTGAAGAAATACTTCCTAACATCCTTTTGATTCATCTGAGTCTTCAACTTCCAATTGTGACCCCTTGTTTCTGTGTCCCATCTCTGGAACATCCTGTCTCTGTCTACCTTATCTATACCTCGCAGTATTTTGTATGTCGTTATCATGTCTCCCCTGACCCTCCTGTCCTCCCGTGTCGTCAAGGCACTTTCTCTAATTTCTTGACGTGATTGACCAGGTGTGGGTTCCAAACTGGTGCTGCATACTCCAGTATGGGCCTGACATATAGAGTGTACAGAGTATTCAACGATTCCTTACTGAGGTACCCGAACGCTATTCCCAGGTTTGACAGGCGCCCATATGCCACAGCAGTTATCTGTTTAATGTGTGCTTCTGGCAACGTACTCGGTATTATACTCACCCATAGATCTTTCTCCTTGAGTAAGGTTTGAAGTCTTTGGCCTCCTAGCCTATACTCTGTCCGCGGTTTTCTTTGCCCTTCTCCGATCTTGATGATTTTGCATTTGGCGGGGTTAAATTCTAGGATCCAGTTGCTGGACCACGCGTCCAGCTTGTCCAGGTCTCTTTGTAGACCTGTCTGGTACGCATCTGATCTAATTTCCTTCATTAACTTCACATCATCTGCAAACAGGGACACTTCTGAGTCTATCCCTTCCGTCATGTCGTTCACATATACCAAGAATAGCACTGGTTCCAGGACTGACCCCTGTGGGACCCCGCTCGTCACAGGCGCCCACTGTGATACCTCATCATGGACCATGATTCGCTGTTCCCTTGTCATGTAGGGGGGTAATGATGAATGAATATGGGGGTAAGCGGAGGGGTCAGTAGGTAGGGGACAGACGAGGTGGTAGGAGTGAGGTATGCGGAGGTAGGTAGGTAATGTGAGGTCACTGGTGACTACACCTTCACCTCTCATTACTCTACCGGCCACACTACACTACTCACCCTCTCACTACTTTAACTAAACATAAATAAATGGAGAAAATAACGGGGACAGTGAATATTACTATTCTACTCAAACACAGTTTATTATTATGTCTTTGTACCATAATATATTTGGGAACAGAACATTATTGTGGTTTAGATAAATGGGGTGGTACACATAAGCAGTGAGACAGGGAAATACAATCAACTTGACGAAAATGAATGTAACTTACAATATAGCACAGAGGACAGTTCACTACAGGAACTAAGCCACAGGTCCCAAGACCTACACAGCACGAGTACTGCGCCAAGCCAGTACTCTGCCCAATGCCTCCAACAGTCTCCTCCAGAGACTTCAGCAGCCTTCTCCCGAGCCCTGCACCCCAGCAGCAGCTCCTCTCGAAATGTCTCTGCTCAGAGCTCTGCACCCAGGCCAGAGCTCTGCCCGAATCTTCTGCTCAGGAGCTCTGCGCCCAAGCAGCAGCTCCGCTCCAATCTCATGATCATGCTCTTCCTTGGGCTTTTATGGTGGTCCAAGCACCCTCCACAACCACATGTACGACCTGACGCCTAGGTCTGAGGCGTCAAGAACAAAAGACCTCAGACGTGGGCGTGGCTACAGACGTTTGCCAAGGCAAGGTGTGACCATATAATTGGTTAAATTAGGTCTCCCCAGAGACCTCACAAGCCCAGCTGGACTACATCACACCCTCCCTGTTAGGTATTCTCTGATCCATTGCAGTGCCCTTCCTGTTATATGTGCCTGATACTCTAGCATCTGTACTAATCTCTTGTGAGGAACTGTGTAGAAGGCCTTCTTGCAGTCCAAGAAAATGCAATCAACCCACCCCTCCCTCTCATTTCTTACTTCAGTTACCTTGTCATA
>NC_091292.1:59087991-59157991 GCF_038502225.1 Cherax quadricarinatus
TCGATTCCTCAGTATTTTGTATGTCGTTATTATATGCCCCCTATCTCTCCTGTTCACCAGTGTCAACAGGTCGATTTCTCTTAACCTCTCCTCGTAGGACATACTCCTTAGCTTCGTGACCAGTCTATTTGCAAACCTTTGCACTTTCTGTAGTCTCGTTACGTGCTTGGTTAGGTGTGGGTTCCAAACCTTTGCTGCATACTCCAATATGGGCCTAACGTACACAGTGTATAGGGTCCTGAACGATTCCTTATTAAGATGTCGGAATGCTGTTCTTAAGTTTGCTAGGTGCCTGTAAACTGCAGCAGTTATTTGGTTGATGTACGCCTCAGGAGATGTGCCTGGTGTTATACTCACCCCATGGTCCTTTTCCTTGAGTGAGGTTTGTAGTCTCTGGCCTTCTTTGCCCTTCCCCAATCTTCATGACTTCGCACTTGGTGGGGTTGAACGCCAAAAGTCAGTTGCTGTACCAGGCCTGTAGCCTATCCAGATCCTTTTGTAGTTCTGCCTGGTCTACGTCCGACTGAATTCTTCTCATCAACTTCACATCATCTGCAAACAGGGGCACTTTCGGAGTCTATTCCTTCCGTCATGTCGTTCACAAATATCAGAAACAGCACCGGTCCTAGGACTGACCCCTGTGGAACCCCGCTCGTCACATGCGCCCACTCTGACGCCTCGCCACGTACCATGACCCGCTGTTGCCTTCCTGACAGGTATTCCCTGATCCATTGCAGTGCCTTCCCTGTTATCCCTGCCTGGTCCTCCAGCTTTTGCATTAATCTCTTGTGTGGAACTGTGTCAAACGCCTTCTTACAGTCCAATAAAATGCAATCTACCCACCCCTCTCTCTTTTGCCTTACTGCTGTCACCCTCTCATAGAACTCCAGTAGGTTTGTGACACAGGATTTCCCATCCCTGAAACCGTGCTGGCTGTCACTGATGAGCTCATTCCTTTCTATGTGCTCCACCACTCTTCTGATAATCTTCTCCATGACTTTGCATACTATACATATCAGTGACACTGGTCTGTAGTTTAGTGCTTCGTGTCTCTTTTTTTAAAAATTAGGACTACATTTACTGTCTTCCATACCTCAGGTAGTCGCCCTGTTTCTATAGTGTTGGAAATTGTTGTTATTGGTACACATAGCGCCTCTGCTCTCTCTCTCAGGACCCATGGAGAGATGTTATTCGGCCTCATTGCCTTTGAGGTATCTAGCTCGCTTAGCAGCCTCTTCACCTCTTCCTTGGTTGTATGTATTGTGTCCAACACTTGATGGTGTACCCCACCCTACCGTCTTTCTGGAGTCCTTCCTGTCTCCTCTGTGAACATCTCATGTTGAGCTCCTCACATACTTCACGGTCGTTTCTTGTGATCTCCCCCCCTTCCTTCCTCAGCTTGATTACCTGGTCCTTGACCATCGTTTTCCTCCTGATGTGGCTGTACAACAGCTTCGGGTCTGATTTAGCTTTCGCTGCTATGTCATTTTCGTATTGCCGGTGACCATTCCTTCTTACCTGTGCATATTCATTTCTGGCCATACGGGTTTCTTCGTTATTCTCCTGGGTCCTTTGCCTTCTATACTTATTCCATTCTCTAGCACACTTGGTTTTAGCCTCCCTACATTTTTGAGTGAACCAACGGCTCACCCTGGCCTTCTCGTTATTTCTGTCACCCTTGGGTACAAACCTCTCCTCAGTTTCCCTGCATATTGTCACATATTCCATCATCTCGTTTACTGATTTCCCTGCCAGTTCTGTGTTCCACTGAACCCCGCGCAGGAAATTCTTCATGCCTGTGTAGTCATCTCTTTTGTAGTTTGGCTTCAATCGTCCTGCCCTTCCTGCTTCCCTCTCCACTTGTAACTATGTATTCCAAGCTCAGAACCACGTGATCACTGGCCCCGAGGGGTCTGTCATATATGTGGTGTATGTGGTGTGTGTGTGTGTGTGTGTGTGTGTGTGTGTGAATGTGGTATGTGGTGTGTGTGTGTGTGTGTGTGTGTGTGTGTGTGTGTGTGTGTGAATGTTGTGTGTATGTAGTGTTTGCGTGTTGTGTGTAGTATGTGCGTGTTGTGTGTGTATGTAGTGTGTGCGTGTTGTGTATGTAGTGTGTGCGTGTCGCGTGTGCGTGTCGTGTGTATGTGGTGTGTGCGCGTGTGGTGTGTGTGCGTGTGGTGTGTGTGCGTGTGTGTGTGTGTGTGTGTGTGTGTGTGTGTGTGTGTGTGTGTGTGTGTGTGTGTGTGTGTGTGTGTGTGTGTGTGTGTGTGTGTGTGCGCGCGCGCACGTTAACTTTAATACAAGATAATACTCGGCAATGCTCAGCAGAAGACTCCAGGACGGTTGCGACAAAAAAATTATTTTGAGACTGTCTTAAAAATTAGGGATGGATGGAAGGAAGGTTGTTCTCTCGTACATCATGAACACTATTAACCCGAGTTGTTAATTCTCCGTCCCCCGGGATTAATATCCCTCCCGTACCGAGAATTAACCCCCTCCCCTCTCCAGGTTAGTAACCTGTACGGTAACAAGACTAGTGTTACCCTACAGCGTAATTATGAGCACCAGTGTTACTATGTAACAATCACCAGCACTGGAAATTTACGGTAACCATATAATTGTATTCACAACACCAACACTTAATGGACTACTAGAAGAAATTACTGCTCTTGGAAAACAGTGCTGACAGCCAGCAATAATAACCATGATCATGAAAAGTATAACATGTGACTGAAACTAAGATGAATCGTGATAAAAACAAACGCAAAGGTAAATATCGTGTGTGTAATCAACGTCAGTGAAAATGTTAAGACTAGGAGAAAAGTTGCTGGGCGGGGCCTCGGGGAAAGGTCATATTGCTGGGGTAGTAGCAATACCACAACACTGTAATGGCCACCTTCCTGCATCAGTCTCATCAACAGTGTCTAGTGTGTATGTCACCTCAGTGTCATCAACAGTGTACGTCACCTCAGTGTCATCAACAGTGTACGTCACCTCAGTGTCATCAACAGTGTACGTCACCAACAGTATAACATCTTTCAGGAGTGAAGAAGAGCAGGATGTAAGTGTGGGGGAGGTGTGTTAGGCATTACGTAGAATGAAAGGGGGTAAAGCAGCTGGAACTGACGGGATCATGACAGAAATGTTAAAAGCAGGGGGGAAATATAGTGTTGGAGTGGTTGGTATTTCTGTTTAATAAATGTATGAAAGAGGGGAAGGTACCTAGGGATTGGCAGAGAGCTTATAAAGTTCATTTATATAAAGGGAAGGGGGACATAAGGGATTGTAAAAATTACAGGGGAATAAGTTTACTGAGTATACTCGGTACAGTGTATGGAAGGGTTATTACTGAAGAACTGGAGGTACGACAGAGAGCAGGATTGCAGATGAGCAAGGAGGCTTTACAATGATTAGGGGATGTGTAGATAAGTGTTTATACTGAAGTACATGTGTGTGAACAATATTTAGAAAAAGGTAGGGAAGTGTTCATTGCATTTATGGATTTTGAAAAGGCATATGATAGAGTGGATAGGGGAGCAATGTGGCAGATGTTGCAAGTGTAAGGAATAGGTAGTAAGTTACTAAATGCTGTAAAGAGATTTTATGAGGATAGCGAGGCTCAGGTTAGGGTGTGTAGGAGAGAGGCAGATTACTTCCCAGTAAAAGTAGGTCTTATACAGGGATGTGTAATGTCACCATAGTTGTTCAACATATTTAGAGAGGGGGTTGTAAAAGAAATAAATGCTAGGGTATTGGGGAGAGGGATGGGATTAAATTATGGGGAATCAAATACAAAAATGGGAGTTGACAGTTGCTTTTTGCTGATGATACTGTGCTTTTTGGGGAATCTAAAGAAAAGTTGCAAAGGTTATTGGACGAGTTTGTGTTCATAAAGGCAGAAGTTGAAAGTGAACACAGATAAGAGTAAGGTAATGAGGGTATCAAACTATTTAGATAAAGAAAAATTGGATATCACATTGGAGGGAGGGAGTATGCAAGAAGTAAATGTTTTCAGATATTTGGGTGTTTTCAGATATTTGGGGCTTATGAAGGATGAGGTTAATCATAGAATTGATGAAGGAAAAAAAGGCGAGTGGTGCAGTGAGGCTAAGAAGGGAATGTATGAGAGTATAATGGTAGATGCTATGTGTGTGAAGCATGGGTTGTAAATAATGCAGCAAGGAGGCGGCTGGAGGCAGTGTCTAAGGGCAATGTGTGGTGTAAATATTACACACAGAGTTCGTAGTGTGGAAATTAGGAGGAAGTGTGGAGTTACTAAAAGTATTAGTCAGAGGGCTAAAGAGGGGCTGTTGAGGTAGTTCCATCATTTAGAGCGTATAAATCTGTTGGGGAAGGAAGGCGGGGTAGGGGTCATCCCTGAAAAGGTTGGAGGAGGGGGTAAAGGTTTTGTGTGGGAGGGGCTTGGACTTTCAGCAAGCGTGCATGAGTGTGTTAGGAGTGAATGGAAACAAATGGTTTTTGGAGCCTGACAAGCTGTTGGAGTGAGAGTAGGATAATACAGGGCATCTACAAAAACACTGATTTCAAACAGGTGTAACATGCAATTTTATTGTAATAATCTTTCACAGTTAGTAGCTTCAGATGCAGGATTTCATTCAGTTTCACGTGGTATAGGGTAGCATTAAAGGCACTCAATGTGTGCCCCTCTGAGTTCAGTCCAGACGCTCTGCAGCATATCTGGAGTTATCATGCGAATTGCTTCAGTTCGCAGGCCATTTGCAGAGGTCACCGGACCTAACTGTTTGTGACTTCTTTCTTGGGGATATGTGAAGATCACAGTTTACATACCACCACTACCTGCAACCCTGGAGGAGTTGAAAATTTCAGTCACTGAAGCAGTTCGCATGATAACTCCAGATGTTCTGCAGAGCATCTGGACTGAATTGGATTATCACATCGATGTTTGCTGAGCAACCAGAGGGGCGCACATTGAGTGCCTTTAATGCTACCCAATACCACATAAAATTTAATGAAATCCTGCATCTGAAGCTACTAACTGTGAAAGATTATCACAAAAAAGTTACCCGTTTGAAATCAGGGAGTGTTTTTGTTGCACCCTGTATTTTGTGAAGGGATTCAAGGAAACTGGTTAGCCAGATTTGAGTCCTGGAAATGGAAAGTACAATGCCTGCACTTTAGAGGAGGGGTTTGGGATATTGGTAGTTTGAAGGGACACCTGAACTGTCGTATTTGGGCACCTCTGCAAAGACAGTGATGTATGAGTGATTATGTAAGTGTTGAATGATGAAAGTTTTTTTTCTTTTAGGTTTTTCTTTCTTTTTCGGTCACCTTGCCTTGGTGGGAGACGGCCGATGGGTTAAATAAATAAATAAATAAATAAATAAATATATATATATATATATATATATATATATATATATATATATATATATATATATATATATATATATATATATATATATATGCGCAATATGATCACAGCAAACAGGTGATTTCAGAATATGCAAAACAACCACAGTGAAAGAATAGTGAAATTCCAAGCGCTTTCGTGACCTCACATTATCAAGGAACTATGATAATTGGAAATTTCACTATTCTTTCACAGTGGTTGTTTTGTGTGTATATATATATATATATATATATATATATATATATATATATATATATATATATATATATATATATATATATATATATAACAACACTGCAACTACCCGGGGGATCGAACCCGTGTTGTTTTAGCCCACTTCATGGTGAGCGAAAATTCACGATGCTCTAACCCACTGGATCATACAATCCTACGAGAATCACGCACCCAGCAGAGCTAGGTGCTGTACCGAGATTCGAGAACATACAATGGTGTGGGTGCCTCAGAGCTAATTTAATTCTACTCCCCGTTTGGTGTATTAGCCTCCACAAGCAATATATCTTATACATTTATACAGTCTACCAAAAATGCCTCTCTCTCTATACAGCTTACTCAGGTTGTGGCCATGGTGGTGGCAGGAGAAATGTAGGTGTTACTGCTTGGCGAGTATCAGTGACCCCGCTACCAAACACACATGTAATCGATTGATGATAAATGGTGGAAGCGGTGGTCGCAGCAGTTGTTTGCCGCAGAGAGGAAGGAAAGAAGCAGGAAGATGTCTCCACTTCATCACCCCACAAAAGAAGCATCCTTATCTCTATTCATTATCCTGAAACCGTGTCTGCAAGTTACATTATACAGGCACAGGATCAGCGGGATCCAGGCTGAAATTTGCTGATGTAAATATGCTTGTATAACTAAAGAAATTTGTTTTTTGCTGGTGCCAGTATCCCTGGCACCCACCAGAGATACTGGCGGGTGCCACCCACGCTACCATATTCTTGAAAAAATTACCCTCGTTTTCTCCTATTGCTGCACTCACAACATTGCACAGCTCCTGTTGCTGCCCTCACAACACTGCACAGCTCCTGTTTTGCCCTCACATTGCACAGCTCCTGTTCTGCCCTCGCAACATTGCACAGCTCCTGTTCTGCCCTCACATTGCACAGCTCCTGTTGCTGCCCTCACAACATTGCACAACTCCTATTGCTGCCCTCAACACTGCACAGCTCCTGTTGCTGCCCTCACAACACTGCACAGCTCCTGTTCTGCCCTCACAACATTGCACAGCTCCTGTTTCTGCCCTCAACATTGCACAGCTCCTGTTGCTGCCCTCAACATTGCACAGCTCCTGTTGCTGCCCTCAACATTGCACAGCTCCTGTTGCTGCCCTCAACATTGCACAGCTCCTGATGACACAGTAACAAGTGTGAAAGTACTCGAGCTTAAAATTTCCCCCCCCCCGGCTTGTCTTGCATTAAGATCGCTTGTCTGTGATTCCTCTGCATAATTATAATATATATATATATATATATATATATATATATATATATATATATATATATATATATATATATATATATATATATATATTATATATATATATATAATATATATATATATATTATATATATATATATATATATATATATATAATATATATATATATATATATTATATATATATATATATATATATATATATACACACAAAACATGTCGGCTGTTTCCCACCGAGGCAGGGTGACCCAAAAAAAAAGAAAAACCCAAATAGAAAAAACTTTCACCATTCAACTTTCACCATCAATCACTGTTGTTGCAGAGGCCCTCACATACGACAGTTTTGATGCCCCTCCAAACTGCCAATACCCCAAACCCCTCTTTCAAAGTACAGGCATTGTACTTCTCAATTCCAGGATTCAAGTCCGGCTAACCGGTTTCCCTGAATCCCTTCACAAAATATTACCCTGCTCACACTTCAACAGCTCATCAGGTCTACTGCTGACCCAGGTGGGGGTGGTGCTGCTGCTAGCGCAGGTGAGGCTGGTGTTGCTGCTGGCCCAGGTGGGGGTGGTGCTGCTGGTCCAGGTGGGGGTGGTGCTGCTGCTGGTCCAGGTGGGGGTGTTGCTGCTTCTGGCGTAGGTGGGGGTGGAGTTGCTGCTGGCCCAGGTGGGGGTGGTGCTGCTGCTGGCCCAGGTGGGGGTGGTGCTGCTGCTGGTCCAGGTGGAGGTGGTGCTGCTGCTGGTCCAGGTGGGGGTGTTGCTGCTTCTGGCGAAGGTGGGGGTGGAGTTGCTGCTGGCCCAGGTGGGGGTGGTGCTGCTGCTGGCCCAGGTGGGGGTGGTGCTCCTTCTGGCCCAGGTGGGGTGGAGTTGCTGCTGGCCCATGTGGGGGCGCTGCTGCTGCTGCTGGCACATGTAGGGGTGGTGTTGCTGCTGGTCCAGGTGGGGGTGCTGCTGCTTCTGGCCCAGGTGGGGGTGGTGTTGCTGCTGGCCTAGGTGAGGGTGCTGCCGCTTCTGGCCCAGGTGGGGGTGCTGCTGCTTCTGGCCGAGGTGGGGGTGGAGTTGCTACTGGCCCAGGTGGGGGTGGTACTGCTTCTGGCCCAGATAGGGGTGGTGTTGCTGCTGGCCCAGGCGGGAGTGCTGCTGCTGGCCCAAGTGGGGGTGCTGCTGCTTCTGGCCCAGGTGGGGGTGGTGCTGCTGCTGGCCCAGGTGGGGGTGCTGCTCCTTCTGGCCCATGTGGGGGTGGAGCTGCTGCTGGCCCATGTGGGTGTGCTACTGCTGCTGGCACAGGTAGGGATGGTGCTGCTGCTGGCCCAGGGGGGGCGCTGCTGCTTCTGGCCCAGGTGGGGGTGGTGTTGCTGCTGGCCCAGGTGGGGTTGCTGCTGCTTCTGGCCCAGGTAGGGGTGGTGCTGCTGCTGGCCCAGGTGGGGGTGCTGCTGCTTTTGGCCCAGGTGGGGGTGGAGTTGCAGCTGGCCCAGGTGGAGGTGCTGCTGCTCCTGGCCCAGGAGGGGGTGGTGCTGCTCCTGGCCCAGGTGGGGGTGCTGCTGCTGCTGGCCAAGGTGGGGGTGCTGCTGCTGCTGGCCCAGGTGGGGGTGCTGCTGCTTCTGGCCCAGGTGGGGGTGGAGTTGCTGCTGGCCCAGGTGGGGGTGGAGTTGCTACTGGCCAAGGTGGGGATGGAGTTGCTGCTGGCTCAGGTGGGGGTGGTGTTGCTGCTGGCCCAGGTTGGGGTGGTGTTGCTGCTGGCCCAAGTGAAGGTGGTGTTGCTGCTGGCCCAGGTTGGGGTGGTGTTGCTGCTGGCCCAGGTGAGGGTTGTGTTGCTGCTGGCCCAGGTGAGGGTGGTGTTGCTGCTGGCCCAAGTGGAGGTGGTGTTCCTGCTGGCCCAGGTGGGGGTGGTGTTGCTGCTGGCCCAGGTGAGGGTGGTGTTGCTGCTGGCCCAGGTGGGGGTGGTGTTGCTGCTGGCCCAGGTGGGGGTGGTGTTGCTGCTGGCCCAGGTGGGGGTGGTGTTGCTGCTGGCCCAGGTGGGGGTGGTGTTGCTGCTGGCCCAGGTGGGGGTGGTGTTGCTGCTGGCCCAGGTGGGGGTGGTGTTGCTGCTGGCCCAAGTGGAGGTGGTGTTGCTGCTGGCCCAGGTGAGGGTGGTGTTGCTGCTGGCCCAGGTGAGGGTGGTGTTGCTGCAGGCCCAGAAGGGGGTGGTGTTGCTGCTGGCCCAAGTTAAGGTGGTGTTACTGCTGGCCCAGGTGAGGGTGGTGTTGCTGCTGGCCCAGGTGAGGGTGGTGTTGCTGCTGGCCCAGGTGAGGGTGGTGTTGCTGCTGGCCCAGATGGGGGTGGTGTTGCTGCTGGCCCCAGTTAAGGTGGTGTTACTGCTGGCCCAGGTGAGGGTGGTGTTGCTGCTGGCTTAGGTGGGGGTGGTGCTGCTGGACCAGGTAGGGGTGCTGCTGCATACCAGGAAGGGGTGGTGCTGCTGGCCCTGGTTTGGGTGAGGTGGTGCTGGACCAGGTAGGGGTGCTGCTGCATACCAGGAAGGGGTGGTGCTGCTGGCCCTGGTTTGGGTGAGGTGGTGCTGGACCAGGTAGGGGTGCTGCTGCATACCAGGAAGGGGTGGTGCTGCTGGTCCTGGTTTGGGTGAGGTGGTGCTGGTGAGGAAGTAATGGGAGGTGCGAGTGGGCAAGGCTTGCTATCCCTCCTTACCTCTACTATTTGTCGGTACTGTTGAGGCAAAGTTTATGCTGCTCCACGACTATACTGAACCAACCCATAAATTATGCGGCCATATTTTTCAGAAGAGAGAGAGAGAGAGAGAGAGAGAGAGAGAGAGAGAGAGAGAGAGAGAGAGAGAGAGAGAGAGAGAGAGAGAGAGAGAGACTAACTATTAAACATTTAATATTCATAAAACAGAAATGAGTTATTTTACCTCCACTCGTCCCCACCAGTGTTCAAATCAGTGTTAGCTGCGGTCTCGTATGAACACTATCTTGATCCCAGCATTGCCTGGATACACATTTCAAAGTCTTACTGATTATATCGCCAACAAAATTCACCACTACATTTTATACATCAACTCTACGAATATTTCCTGTGTGTGGTGTGTCCTCTGGAGTATTTACACACGTCTGTGTGTACGTATGCATATGTATATCTTCGTGCATGTATATTCATGCCCCTCTACACAGTGAGTTTGCAAGGAGTAGTGGCCATGACTAATGCTTCGTGGAGTAGTGAATGCGTTCATTCTTCAAGGGAGGTTTCTAGACGCTGGTTAGAGTCCCTTGATTCATCAAGGGAAATTCCTAGATGCAAGTGAGGGATCCCTTGAGCCATCAAGGGAGGTTCCTAGATGCCAGTGAGAGTCCCTTGATTCAAGGGAGGTTCCTATCCACGGAGTCCTTTGAATAGAGTGATGCGTACATTGCTCTGTTCTCACAGGGCCGGACATTGTGACGCAGGACCGAATCCTGGCTAGCAGCGCAGCAGTTCTGTTGATTAAGATATCACTTATTTCATGATTTCATCATATGGAGGCTGGTATTCAAAACGAGAGGTGGTTGAAATTAGCCTTAGCACTACCACGAATACCCACGGACCATGAACAATACCTAGCTCTGCTGGGTGCGTGGTTCTTGTAGGACCGCTGGTAGAGTCATTGTTCTCTTTCTTGAAGCGGGAGAATGTGACACGGGATCTAAGCTTCAGATGCAGGATTTCATTCAGTTTCATGTGGTATATGGTAGCATAAGGCACTCAGTGTGCGCCCCTCTGGTTGCTCAGCAAACATCGATGCGATAGTCCAGTTTAGTCCAGACGCTCTGTAGCATATCTGGTGTTATCATGCGAACTGCTTCAGTGGTGGAAATTTTCAGCTCCTCCAGGTTGCAGGTAGTGGTGGTACGTAAACTGTGCTCTTCACGTACCCCCAAAGAAAGAAGTCACAAACAGTTAGGTCCGGTGACCTCTGCGAGTGCCCTGCGAGGTCACCGGATCTATTTGTGACTTCTTTCTTTGAGAGTACGTGAAGAGCACAGTTTACGTATAGGTAAAACTTGCGATTCTGGCTTAAATAGCAACGCGCTTCTTGCCGAATAAGGTAAGCGAACATTTGCGTATGAAATAATTTTGCAGAAATCATTGTGAACCTAATGAAAAAATATACCTCATTGTGTTTATTATTAAATTACTGTAAACTTATCTAAAATATATTTAGATGGATCAGGCTAAATTAAATTGAGCTTGTTATAATAAGGTTAGGCAAGTTTTCTAAGGTCCCTTTGGTACGAATTTATTATTTACATCAACACAAATGAAAAAATATATCTTTAAACGTATAAAAGAAAATTTTAGAAAGGACTTAATTTTAAATGAGTTCTTGCTAATTGACCAGTTTTACCTATTCGGCACGATATATATATATATATATATATATATATATATATATATATATATATATATATATATATATATATATATATATATACATACATCTAGGTTTTTCTCCTTTTTCTAAATAGCTCTTGTTCCTCTTTATTTCTTCTATTGTCCATGGGGAAGTGGAAAAGAATCTTTCCTCCGTAAGCCATGCGTGTCGTATAAGGCGACTAAAATGCCGGGAGCAATGGGCTAGTAACCCCTTCTCCTGTAGACATTTACTAAAAGAGAGAAGAAGAAAAACTTTATAAAACTGGGATGCTTAAATGTGCGTGGATGTAGTGCGGATGACAAGAAACAGATGATTGCTGATGTTACGAATGAAAAGAAGTTGGATGTCCTGGCCCTAAGCGAAACAAAGCTGAAGGGGGTAGGGGAGTTTCGGTGGGGGGAAATAAATGGGATTAAATCTGGAGTATCTGAGAGAGTTAGAGCAAAGGAAGGGGTAGCAGTAATGTTGAATGATCAGTTATGGAAGGAGAAAAGAGAATATGAATGTGTAAATTCAAGAATTATATGGATTAAAGTAAAGGTTGGATGCGAGAAGTGGGTCATAATAAGCGTGTATGCACCTGGAGAAGAGAGGAATGCAGAGGAGAGAGAGAGATTTTGGGAGATGTTAAGTGAATGTATAGGAGCTTTTGAACCAAGTGAGAGAGTAATTGTAGTAGGGGATCTGAATGCTAAAGTAGGAGAAACTTCTAGAGAGGGTGTGGTAGGTAAATTTGGGGTGCCAGGTGTAAATGATAATGGGAGCCCTTTGATTGAACTTTGTACAGAAAGGGGTTTAGTTATAGGTAATACACATTTTAAGAAAAAGAGAATAAATAAGTATACAAGATATGATGTAGAGCGAAATGACAGTAGTTTGTTGGATTATGTATTGGTAGATAAAAGACTGTTGAGTAGACTTCAGGATGTACATGTTTATAGAGGGGCCACAGATATATCAGATCACTTTCTAGTTGTAGCTACACTGAGAGTAAAAGGTAGATGGGATACAAGGAGAATAGAAGCATCAGGGAAGAGAGAGGTGAAGGTTTATAAACTAAAAGAGGAGGCAGTTAGGGTAAGATATAAACAGCTATTGGAGGATAGATGGGCTAATGAGAGCATAGGCAATGGGGTCGAGGAGGTATGGGGTAGGTTTAAAAATGTAGTGTTAGAGTGTTCAGCAGAAGTTTGTGGTTACAGGAAAGTGGGTGCGGGAGGGAAGAGGAGCAATTGGTGGAATGATGTGAAGAGAGTAGTAAGGGAGAAAAAGTTAGCATATGAGAAGTTTTTACAAAGTAGAAGTGATGCAAGGAGGGAAGAGTATATGGAGAAAAAGAGAGAGGTTAAGAGAGTGGTGAAGCAATGTAAAAAGAGAGCAAATGAGAGAGTGGGTGAGATGTTATCAACAAATTTTGTTGAAAATAAGAAAACGTTTTGGAGAGAGATTAACAAGTTAAGAAAGCCTAGAGAACAAATGGATTTGTCAGTTAAAAATAGGAGAGGAGAGTTATTAAATGGAGAGTTAGAGGTATTGGGAAGATGGAGGGAATATTTTGAGGAATTGTTAAATGTTGATGAAGATAGGGAAGCTGTGATTTCGTGTATAGGGCAAGGAGGAACAACATCTTGTAGGAGTGAGGAAGAGCCAGTTGTGAGTGTGGGGGAAATTCGTGAGGCAGTAGGTAAAATGAAAGGGGGTAAGGCAGCCGGGATTGATGGGATAAAGATAGAAATGTTAAAAGCAGATGGGGATATAGTTTTGGAGTGGTTGGTGCAATTATTTAATAAATGTATGGAAGAGGGTAAGGTACCTAGGGATTGGCAGAGAGCATGCATAGTTCCTTTGTATAAAGGCAAAGGGGATAAAAGAGAGTGCAAAAATTATAGGGGGATAAGTCTGTTGAGTATACCTGGCAAAGTGTATGGTAGAGTTATTATTGAAAGAATTAAAAGTAAGACGGAGAATAGGATAGCAGATGAACAAGGAGGCTTTAGGAAAGGTAGGGGGTGTGTGGACCAGGTGTTTACAGTGAAACATATAAGTGAACAGTATTTAGATAAGGCTAAAGAGGTCTTTGTGGCATTTATGGATTTGGAAAAGGCGTATGACAGGGTGGATAGGGGGGCAATGTGGCAGATGTTGCAGGTGTATGGTGTAGGAGGTAGGTTACTGAAAGCAGTGAAGAGTTTTTACGAGGATAGTGAGGCTCAAGTTAGAGTATGTAGGAAAGAGGGAAATTATTTCCCAGTAAAAGTAGGCCTTAGACAAGGATATGTGATGTCACCGTGGTTGTTTAATATATTTATAGATGGGGTTGTAAGAGAAGTAAATGCGAGGGTCTTGGCAAGAGGCGTGGAGTTAAAAGATAAAGAATCACACAAAGTGGGAGTTGTCACAGTTGCTCTTTGCTGATGACACTGTGCTCTTGGGAGATTCTGAAGAGAAGTTGCAGAGATTGGTGGATGAATTTGGTAGGGTGTGCAAAAGAAGAAAATTTAAAGTGAATACAGGAAAGAGTAAGGTTATGAGGATAACAAAAAGATTAGGTGATGAAAGATTGGATATCAGATTGGAGGGAGAGAGTATGGAGGAGGTGAATGTATTCAGATATTTGGGAGTGGACGTGTCAGCGGATGGGTCTATGAAAGATGAGGTGAATCATAGAATTGATGAGGGGAAAAGGGTGAGTGATGCACTTAGGAGTCTGTGGAGACAAAGAACTTTGTCCTTGGAGGCAAAGAGAGGAATGTATGAGAGTATAGTTTTACCAACGCTCTTATGTGGGTGTGAAGCATGGGTGATGAATGTTGCAGCGAGAAGGGTGGAGGCAGTGGAGATGTCATGTCTGAGAGCAATGTGTGGTGTGAATATAATGCAGAGAATTCGTAGTTTGGAAGTTAAGAGGAGGTGCAGAATTACCAAAACTGTTGTCCAGATGCTGAGGAAGGGTTGTTGAGGTGGTTCGGACATGTGGAGAGAATGGAGCGAAACAGAATAACTTCAAGAGTGTATCAGTCTGTAGTGGAAGGAAAGCGGGGTAGGGGTCGGCCTAGGAAAGGTTGGAGGGAGGGGGTAAAGGAGGTTTTGTGTGCAAGGGGCTTGGACTTCCAGCAGGCATGCGTGAGCGTGTTTGATAGGAGTGAATGGAGACAAATGGTTTTTAATACTTGACGTGCTGTTGGAGTGTGAGCAAAGTAACATTTATGAAGGGGTTCAGGGAAACCGGCAGGCCGGACTTGAGTCCTGGAGATGGGAAGTACAGTGCCTGCACTCTGAAGGAGGGGTGTTAATGTTGCAGTTTAAAAACTGAAGTGTAAAGCACCCTTCTGGCAAGACAGTGATGGAGTGAATGATGGTGAAAGTTTTTCTTTTTCGGGCCACCCTGCCTTGGTGGGAATCGGCCAGTGTGATAAAAAAAAAATAATGAGAGAGGGGTAATTACTTGACTGACTGTTAATTAGTATCTTCCAGCCCTTGAAATGTCAGCCGCAACTCTGCAAACATCTGGTGGACAATTCCCTAATAACGGATGTACGTATATCATAAATGCGCTGAACATAGTTACTTACTAGGACGAGTCTTTGATGACAGCTAGTTCCTGGGTCCATTACCAGGATAAATGATCAAGCATTCATGCACACTAGATCAAAGGGTTTATCACTGAGGGTGAATACAAGACACGTGGACATGATACTTAGAGATGCGACATAATTTAACAACAACACGCTACCCTAATACCAACACCACTGTACTTATCTATTTAGTGAACAAGGTAAGGACTGAAGGCTGTACTTTCTTCCTAGGTGTCTTGGGCTCATGGTGACTGCAAGACATGATGCCAGTCAACTTATATTCTGCTTGCTGATAAACAAATGTCGCGATGCCAGAATGTTGTCATTAATGCCGGCACTCTATATGCCTCGTAACACATTCGCGAAAGAGTAGACACTATAGTGTAGATACCGGCTTAAGCCTCACGATCCACTCTTAAAGATTCTTGTATCTGCTTAACTTAAAGACCCATATGAATGAATGGGTCGATGCTTTCTCTTCACGAGGAGATCACCATATAATCGATTTCTCTAGTTGAAGAGTCAAGATACTCGATATTTGCCCATAGTGCGTCTTCACTGGATCCTCGAAGACATTCACTGGGCAGACCAACTCAGGGAACATGCTGGTGTGACAGCATATGGCACTTTCGCACACGATAGGAAGGAAAACCATTATCCCCCTACCTTAACCTCACTTGGCAGAGAGGAGATTAACGGTCACACAGACCACTAGGTCATGTAGGTAACTCAAGATACGGAGGTGGGATTAAAAAATAACCAGAGGGGGCTCCTAATCCCTCAAGAGAAGTTCCTAAACGCCAGTGAGAGGCTTCTGATCCCTCTAGGGAGGTTCCTAAACGCCAGTGAGAGGCTTCTGATCCCTCTAGGGAGGTTCCTAGACGCCAGTGAGGGGATCTTGATCTCTCAAGGGAAGTTACTAGTTGTTGGTGAGGGGCTCCTGATCCCAAGGGATTCGACCACTCCTGCCTTCCTTCGAGTGAGCTATTATTATTTTTAATTATTAAAATAATGATAAATATGAATTCGTTAACTGCAACTGAATGTTAAATCTCTCTCTCATTACACTTTAACCAATAGAAATTCTGAACATTCTAAGCCTATTTTTATACAAGGTTGAGCCTGCCCTCAAAATGCAGATCAAAACTGCTCTGTTATTCCTGGCGCAGCCAGTTTTGACAGTGATTTAAAGCCACGAGGCTACCCCAGCCACCAGCGGCCGCCTCCACACCTTTGTTTTCCTATTAAAATTTATGCTAATACGATTATATACATTGAGCCCAGAGTTTGATATCAAATAGTACCTTCAATGGAGTCCGGCCTTTGGCTACAAATTTTAAAATCATGAATGTTTGAGCATTTAGAAAGTCGCAGCCTAACATGGTCCAGTTTATGAAATGTAAATATGTTTGTAAACTGAAAATTCTTGATTTTTGTTAATTTATTTTTCCTGATTTTAATATTTATTACATTATAATATAATTTGGATGTTAAGTTTCCGAAATCAGAACAAATTTTGAAGCACTTGACTCGCAGCGTAAAATATATTTTTAAGGAATTATTAAGTTTAATGTCAACTAAAATTATAAGTTATTCTTTGGCGCTGAACGTAAATATGCATCTGTATATGTGTGTGTGTGTGTGTGTGTGTGTGTGTGTGTGTGTGTGTGTGTGTGTGTTGAAGGAGAGGGAGGGAGGGAAGGGAGTAGAAGGAAGAAGGTAGGAAGGAAAGGGAGGGTAAAAAGAGAGAGAGAGAGAGAGAGAGAGAGAGAGAGAGAGAGAGACAGAGAGAGAGAGAGAGAGAGAGAGAGAGAGAGAGAGAGAGAGAGAGAGAGAGAGAGAGAGAGAGAGAGAGAGAGAAAGAGAGAAAGAGAGAGAGAGAGAGAGAGACCCCAGAGCCCCTCACATCTTTCGTACAGAGCAACAGGTACTTCTCCAACTTTCCATGTTAATCCACCTTATTTGATTTACAAATCAACTCTGTATCCCCTAAAGGTTTCCTGCTGGGGTTCACCATTACCTATACAAGTCATTTTCACGATTTACATTGTTTACAACTACAGCTTGGGTCTTGAGTGAAGGTGAATGTGCAATGTTCCCAGAGTCTTACTAGCAGTTGATATAACAATTTATGTTGTATATTTCGTATTATTTTTTTCAGCTACGATATAGATCACTTCCAACTGAATACATGCTTTTAAATGTGTATGTATTTATGTGATACATTTATATTCTGCCAAAAATGACTACTACAAAGGAGACAAATTCAAAACTATGTTCGTTCTCTTCAGGACGTTTGAGAGCAAACCATCTTAAGTTAGAGTTTCCTTTCCTTTATTTTCTCAATATCCCTCTCCTTATCAGCCTCTTCCTCCCTCTTATTCTTTCTCCTCTTAATACACACGCAAAATTGGGTTACGTATTTTTTAACTTATCTAACGTATTTCAAACATTTTAGAAATAAGAATACATAAAAACAATTAATGTTGCTCCAAACAGTAGGAATTTCAAGTCCAACCTGACAGATTTTTCTTAAAATCAGGTGGTGGTTGCAGCATTTCCTGACACGAGTCTTAAGTGGTTAATCATTTCCTGGCTCACTAGAGCTCCACTTCATATCCCCATTAAAACAAACAAGAATATTACCATGTAGTGTTGTCCAAAAACATATAAAATCAGTATTCGTTTCTCTTTATAAACTGTGTAGGGTTGTATCCTGTGGCTAATTCGTGTAAAAAGTCTGTATACATTGTACATGTACTCGTCGAAATAAATATTATAAAACCTGTGTAGCTAATGTTAAATACTGGTACTCAGTCAAGAAAAGTCTTTTATGACTTCTGAATCACTGTTCCAGAAGATGCAGCGCAAGCATATTTCCCTATGTAACTCACGAAATCCTGATAACATGATTGCAAACAAACCACGGTACTGGAGGGGTTAGAACCCATGGCAAGTGAGTCTTAAAACTCCAGGCCAGTGCGTAGGCCACTGGGCCAGCTGGCTACAAAAAGATTCATCTAACTAGGTATATTTATATACCATCAATCAAGATTGATAGACTGAACACATCGATTCCAGGCTGAGTGACTGATTACCTCAAACTCCTCATCTTCCACCCTTCTCTGCACTGAAGAAGCCACTGGTTGGCGAAACGTTTCCAGAATAAAGATACCCAAATGTTGCTCAAGTGTCTCATTTATCCACCGTTATGATAAAACTGCGGAGGCTTTGGAAGAAAACCAGAACGTAGATTTGCAAAAATTCAATATAAAATATTCTAACGAATAGAACACAAAGTGTAGTAAACAAAGCAAAATTTAGCCTTAGCAAAGGAAAGAGTTCAGTACCACAAGGCACAGCTCTGGCGCCTTTACTGTTTCTCTTCCTCGTAGCATAGATAAAAGCACCAGCCTTAAAATTCTTATCATTCTTTGTAGACGATACAAAAATCAGCATGAAAATCAGCTAGGTAGAACACACGAAAAAAATGAGAGCAAATATAAGTCTTCCAGTGTGGGTAATAGAAAAATAACACTAGGTTCAATGGTGACAAATTTCAATTGCTCGTGTTATGTAACTAGTGTAGAATTCTAAAGGTCCACGAGATACAAAACACTGGAGGATCATGTCACAAAAAAAATAAAAGACGGTTATAATAGTGTCAGGTGATGGGAAATAATGCCAACGGTAATAACACTATTCAAATCACTTTTCTCTTGATTATTACAGTGCTTGGTGTTGTCGGCTTCCTACGTTCAAGACGAGAGATACATCAGAGCTGGAGAAGGTACAGAGATGGTTTACTGCCCTCCGAGTCAATTCAGCTTTTAAACTACTGAGACCGCCTCAGAGTACTTGGAGTGTATTCTGGAGCGATGAAGAGAGATATCTGATTTGTACACAACGATAATTACAGGCATGGTCCCAAATCTACACACCATACCATCATACTGAAATGAGATGTACGGAAGTGTAAAATACACCCAGTTAAAAATATGAAAACCAGGGGCGCCATGGACAAAGTTAGAAAACAATATGTCAACATCATTGGGCCAAGATTATTCAACTTGCTACCAACAGATAGAAAAAATATTACCGAAACAAGTATACAGGTCTTCAAGTGAATACCGGATTGCCATCTCTGCAGTGCCAGATCAACCAGGCTGTGATAGTTATGTGATCCAACAGGTTGCAAGAGACTGAAGAGAAAATCATCAGAAAAGCCTGGTTTCAGACTGGACTGAGGACAGGAAAAACTCTCGATACTGTCACACTTGTATCGTACCGTGTGAACTGCCCAGCGAGGCTTTACTGATTTTAATCCATTTACGATACCCTAATTGCGATTTGACACCGTTAACGAATTTTATTTCGTCAAGTTTTTTCTCTTGTAAACTTAAGAGAAAATCCTGCATCACTGAGCAATGTGTGTGCCGGGAGTTTAAATTGGCATTATTACATTCATGGGGAGGAGCTAAACCCGACTGGCTCATGCAGCACCTGTGGAATGGGGGTTGGGGTAGTGAGAGCGTCAAGAGCCCTTACCCCTGCATCAAGGCAACCCCCTCCCTCGTGACAGGGAATAAAGTTGTGGAACATTGTTTGTTCTCCATTAGCAAGAGGCTGACGGCGCTCTCTCCCTCGCCCCCGTAAACAAATACTACTAATGACCTCCTCGGCCCTGGCTGCACCTTGTATGTTCACGCAAGTGACACTCTTTGCTATATCTAGAAAATATCTAACCCGTTTGATAAGACATCTGTCGAATGTCTAGTCAATCTTTTATTTGATATCTGGAGAAATTTTTCCCTGTTTAAACAGATATCTGGAGAAATTCTTCCTTGTTTAAACAGACATCTGGAGAATCTCCTGGACCTGTATAAAAAAAACTGTTACAGAACAAGCTTTTCTTTGAACATCTGGCTCTGTGTACAGCTTTATAAATTCACGACTTAATAGAGTTTTTCACACAGGAAACTTGTCCCAAGTCTTTTTCTGCAACTCGTGTCTTTGCCTTCACACTTGTCAGCAATATACCCTCTCAGCCATTACATGTAAAAACATACGTGCTAAACCCGTATGGGTCATGCAACACTGTAAGAGAGAAGGGGGTTGGTGCCGGAGGTTAGAGAGGTGGGGGCAGCTTGTCAGTGTGTCAAAGAGGGAGTCTACATTAATTAAAGGTAGGATGTTCTTCAAGGATATCAGCGGGCATCCGGGCATTGTCTGATAGATAAGGCAGTCTCTTATTCTGTGGTTAACGCAGCAGTCCTCACAGAGGAGTGATCGGAGCCTCTCCATATAGTATCTGTGTTCAAGTCGGAAATGTTCAATTTGTAGACGTCTCCCACGTCCATCAGCGATGGGAAAAATGACAGCCAGGATCCCAGTTGAAGTTTGATGGAGAACAATTTCTTAGTCTTTGACTCAGATCAGTGTTATTGCCAGAGTTATCAGAATCTCTAGAATACTCCCGTAAAAGGGACTCCTCTGTGGGAAATAGGTGGAATGTAAATAGCATGTGGAGAATTTTTTTCTCCAAATCCCAGAGAGTGATGCCCCCTGGGGCAGAGACCCCTATCAGTACTTCCCACACTCTGAGGATGAAAGGGGTCGTGATCTGTATCCTTTGCACTAGCAGAGATCAAGAAGGTCTTATACATTACTACACAACTTCAATTAGCCCATTCCAGAATGCCCATTAGACACAGATATAGCTGATAAAAAGACGACATACGAGACGAGACGCCCAAGTGTACAGCAGTTACACTCAAGAGGTAATCTCTGCATAATCTAAAGTCATTTGTCTGAGAAAATGGCTATTTCCCAACACTGGGAAAAATCAGTAATATGTGCCAGGGTACTCTAGAAACACCCAGGGTCTTAATAGCCTACAGCCGGCATCTATGCCTGTCGACCATAGGTCAGCAGATATCCTTCATAAAAGAGGGCGGGACGTAGCAACAACAGATCCAGATTGCAGTTTGTTTTCGGCGAGTGAAGATGTGATGAAACGTTGAAATGTAGAGACATTCGTAGCTGGTTTCGTATGCCTGTTTCCTGGATCGTGCAATTGACGATCTCCAGGAAAGTAAGATATTTATTCTTCCTGTCATGAATAGAGACGGATATTTGTACGAGTGTAGCAAGTATCATGGGAGTGTTAACACCCATCTCCCTCCCCCCCGTGTGGCTTTCTCATGTCAGCTGTCAGGCGACGTATGCCAAGCAAACGACGAAACAGGCGTCCAACGTCATCTCTTCAGTCAAGCCATCGTGTCCTGTGTCACAGCAGTTGGGTATGATACACACACCCAGGTGAGTCCTTATCAGATCCTTTACTTTAGCTATTCCGCTGCAACAGGGTATTTAGGGGGGTTGACAGGACTAGCCATTTAGACGTCATAACACGTAGGCGACTGTCCAACTACAGGTAGGCACTGCCTATGACTTTACAAGTTATATATCTGACATATGATAATTATGTCAACAGGGCAATGTATAATCACTTTCCACACAGCCCTGGTGGGTCTTTAGACGGCGAATTACGAAGGCGAAACACTTGGGGGAGGCTGCAAATAGTTTCGAGCCGTCAACAAAAAAAAGATGAGTATTAGTCCACGTAGTGGTTCCTTCATTATAATAATTTCTAATACTCATTTTACCCAAAATCAGACCAAGCAGCTGAATGTATGTTTGTTACCCGGAACATGAGTGAGTCTAGGAACTCAGCAGAAAGACCACTGTTTTGGGTTTGAGAAAGACTTGCCTAGTATGGGCCAGTAGGCCTACTGCAGTGTTCCTCCTTTCTTACGTGAGAAGGGAAATTAATACCTGGATAGCTTGTATAGCATCTTACGAGATGGATAAGGCTGTGACGCGCATGACAATAACAAGACTGTCATGTTAACTTTTCTGTGAAAATGCTGGCATGCTCTATTAAATGGCCTCAGTCTGGAAAGATGGCTGCATATCCTACTCCGTCCGAAGACCTGGAATCATACCGGAGAGCGATTCCCTGTCCCTCAGCATGTAAGCTGAAGACCGGGAGACAAAGTGAGATAACGAAGAAACGTTTTTATAGAACTTTTAAGTTATTCAGAATTTTAAACATATTTTGTTACGAACATTATCAGTTAACACTATCAATAATAACTTGCTACTGTAACCAATTCAGGTATCCCGCAGCTCGATCACTAGCGCACTCACCTCACACACTGAGGTCCGGAGTTCGAATCCCCGGTACAGCTGGATAACATGACGTGTTTCCATATAACAGCTGCTATCCCTGTTCACCCATCAGTATAAAATGGGTACCTGGGTGTTAGTCGACTGGTGTGGATCGCATCCTGGGACCAAATTGACCTAATTTGCCGAAATGCTCAGCATAACAAACGGCTTTCTATATAGTAGTATGTCACTGATGTCATCTAGGACTGTATACCTTGTACATGTACTTGTAGATTATATATATATATATATATATATATATATATATATATATATATATATATATATATATATATATATATATATATATATATATTATATTACATAAATAATAATTACAACACAGGTACAGCTATTCAGAATCAATTATTTTTGTCAGTAATACGTACAGGGTGACCCAGAAGTCTGAACACGTAGGAAATATTACTAATATTTTGTTTTTTTCCCCGCAGTTACTGCATCGTGTTCATGTGAATCTTGCAAAGCGCGCTGAACTTTGCATCGCTAATAGTGGACATGTTGAAGATATCATTCATTAAAATCGCTGTCTAATTATTACAAAAATGCAATTTCGCGTATATGTCCAGACTTTTGGGTTACCCTGTACTTTATGCTCTCAAGACTCGCCCTTATCGGATCCCTACGACCGTTACACTGTCACGTGACTTCCCTTCTACCAGCAGGGCGAGGCCGCCCAGCGTCACTTCTAAATAGGCCAGTCTTGGGGGGCAGATATACTCAAGGTTGGGCTTCACTTTGCTTTGGCAATATACCATAACAGGCGACGTATTTTGTGTCAGTCCTACCCAACATCACTCTGCAAAGAGCCCTCTTAACATTTTCACAATCCATATCCATAAAATGTTCAATGTCATTAGCCAGGAGCGTGAGCTGCGATAATATCTTTATTTCTACAAGTACAAGTACAAGGTATACAGTCCTAGCTGACATCAATGACATACTACTATATAGAAAGCCGCTTGTTATGCTGAGCATGTCGGGCAAATTAGGTCAGTTTTGTCCCAGGATGCGACCCACACCAGTCCACTTACAGGTGCTCATTTTACTGATGGGGAACATAGACAACCAGTGTAAAGAAACATGCCCAATGTTTCTACCTTCGCCGGGAATCGAACCCGAACCCTCGCCATGTGAAGCGAGAACTTTAGCTACCATGCCACGGTGCAGTAGGTAGGGTACGGGAACTGGAATGAGAAACGGGAAATGATCTGTCTCGATCATTTATTACGTCTGTGCCACAGGAAGCAGTGAGTGTTAGTCGTCAGCCTAGAAGGTAGTGAAGCTTTAACAGGATTACCAACACGTTTATACATTTGTGTGGATATTTGTGGATCGTAGTTTAAATCACGGAGCGTGTGTGTGTGTGTGTGTGTGTGTGTGTGTGTGTGTGTGTGTGTGTGTGTGTGTGTGTGTGTGTGTGTGTGTGTGTGTACTCACCTAGTTGAGGTTGCAGGGGTCGAGTCCTAGCTCCTGGCCCCGCCTCTTCACTGGTCGCTACTAGGTCACTCTCCCTGAACCGTGAGCTTTATCATACCTCTGCTTAAAGCTATGTGTGGATCCTGCCTCCACTACTTAGCTTCCCAAACTATTCCACTTCCTGACTACTCTGTGGCTGAAGAAATACTTCCTAACATCCCTGTGATTCATCCGTGTCTTCAACTTCCAACTGTGTCCCCTTGTTGCTGTGTTCCATCCCTGGAACATCCTGTCTTTGTCCACCTTGTCAATTCCTCTCAGTATTTTATATGTCGTTATTATGTCCCCCCTATCTCTCCTGCCCTCCAGGTCGTCAGGTTGATTTCCCTTAACCCCTCCTTGTAGGACATACCTCTTAGCTCTGGGACTAGTCGTGTTGCAAACCTTTGCACTTTCTCTAGTTTCTTTACGTGCTTGGCTAGGTGTGGGTTCCAAACTGGTGCCGCATACTGCAATATGGGCCTAACGTACACGGTGTACAGGGTCCTGAACGATTCCTTATTGAGATGTCGGAATGCTGTTCTGAGGTTTGCTAGGCGCCCATATGCTGCAGCAGTTATTTGGTTGATGTGCACTTTAGATGTGCCTGGTGTTATACTCACCCCAAGATCTTTTTCCTTGAGTGAGGTTTGTAGTCTCTGGCCCCCTAGAATGTACTCCGTCTGCAGTCTTCTTTGCCCTTCCCCAATCTTCATGACTTTGCACTTGGTGGGGTTGAACTCCAGGAGCCAATTGCTGGACCAGGTCTGCAGCCTGTCCAGATCCCTTTGTAGTTCTCCCTGGTCTTCGATCGAATGAATTCTTCTCATCAACTTCACATCATCTGCAAACAGGGACTCTTCGGAGTCTATTCCTTCCGTCATTGTGTGTGTGTATGGGGGGGGGGGGTCTTCTCGAGATTCGCTGTTATGACTTCGATTGTTTCTGGAGGCAAGGAAGTAATTGTAACGGTAGTGGTATAGAGAGTAGATAGATGTGTTGATGGGTGTCAAGAGTAAAAAAGGGGTCGTGAGGCAAATTGGCACAAGTGATGTAAGAGATTGTGAAGGTAGGATGGGCATAAGTTTATTAAGCAGATTTACAGGTACTTATTCTTTGGTTTGCAGTCATGATTAGTAATTCACAAAGGAATAATACTGCTGTAACGTGGTCTTACGGTGACAGTTTTTAGAACTCTTTAGTAAGAGGGTGTGTGTGTCGAAGGGGCAACTGTCGTGAGCCATAAAGGTTGTGGGTTAGTGTGGTTGACAGATGAAGAGGAGGGAACATTACTTTTAAGAACTGTGTAAAGGTTGGAAACTGTTCGTACCGTATAGGAAAGCACTCCTGGGCATGATAGGGCAAACTGTTGGGAGACAAGAGTAAAAGATGTGAGGCAGTCTCTCCTGCAGGTGGATTTGGGTTATATTAAGCTTGGTGGTACGATACACTATTCTCCTTTAAGCATCGGTTACACTTTCCTAAATGGAAATGGGGTACAGGCTAGTGTAAGATGGATGTGCTTATTACAGTTAAAGCAGGACAGGGGATGGGATGGCAATTCAGTCGAGTTTCTACAAATGGAAAATTACCTGTGACCTGCAAATTTGACCTGCAAAAATTTGTAGGGTGCCTATAGCACCAGAAATTGCGACATAGTTGTGTTATCGTTTGAACTCCCTCGCCAGCAAGCACTGACTTGCTACATATGTTGGTTTAGCTATACTTGAGTATTTTCTTCGCATAACAGCAAGGGGGGACATAGGTGTTAACTCTGGTAAACTGGAAATGCTGAAATTCCTAACAGTCTTTGTAGGTCAGGAGTGCAGTCTATTTAGTTGTACAAGAATGGTATACAATACCGACAAGATGAAACTAAGACACATGTGCAACATCTGGGTATCTTTATTGTAGACGTTTCGCCATCCAGTGGCTCTATCAATACAAATTCAAGTTATGTCCTGGAATTTGTATTGATGAAGCCACTGGAAGGCGAAACGTCTACAATAAAGATACCCAGATGTTGCACATATGTCTTAATTTCAGTCTATGAAGTCTTGGTGAACTGCATGAGGGATGGCTACAGTTTCTCGTAGAGCGTCGGATAACTGTCACCGGGAAGTACAGCACTGACGCATTAGATTACTGGTTTGGTCCATATATTCTGGTGATGAGTGTCCCGTTCTTTACAGAATGGAACGAGGTATCTTGGCTGACATAGATCAAAAGGTCGTGTGCGAAAGTATGATCGTTCAGTCGTGAGTCTTGATCCGTCAGTTGCATGAAAAACAAAGTGTCCATTGTCGTGTTTGGAAAAGTTCTGATATTAAGTTTCAAAGTTGTGTTAAAATAACATGCAATTGAGTGAGAGCTTGTTGCATCTGCATCATTTTGCAGTAGGCTTGGAGCCTGCCTTTTGTCTTGCACACAAACGATCTGTGGAAAGTCTTTGCATAGTGAGTGAAGCTGGTTTCATAGTGAGGGTCATGATTGTTGACGAGGCAGCGGAAGAAACTGGCTGTACATGAATGGTATACAGTACCGACAAAATGATGAATCAGACATATGTGCAACATCTAGGTATCTTTATTTGTAAATGGATTAACATGGTGAAACATCTATAAATATATATATTCAGACATTGCACACTTGTCTAATTCTTCATAAGAAACAGGCAGAACACAGGTACTGGGTTCAGGCAACAAGAGTTTGCCCCAAACTGACTCCAGCTTTTGAAGAAGGTCCATGAACGTGTCATGATCTTGTAGGGGTGCCGTAGTTACTATAGATAAGGGAGACAAACATCTTAATTTATTTACTTTTAAATGGAGGGGGAGAAGAAAGGTAGGGAGAGTTTCGGGAATAACCATAAAGAAAACACTCACCCACCTTGAACCAAGTTCAGCCTCACAGTGGCAGTGCAAATGCTTCCTGAAAATCATTCCCAAAACTACCCAGCTTTAGGAGTATGGCGTCTCCAGAAATGACTAGGCAATAACAGTACACAATCGGAAACACCAGGAGCTATATGCATTCGGTCGCCTCCCCCTTCCCTCCCCTTCCGGATCCGTAGGCAACCTCCAATAATACCTCAGTCATCCTAGGACATGTGGAGTCGCTTTCCCGTGACGCCGGACCCCAGTGACCACGTCCCAGAATAGTCAAATTCCCATTTCACGATAGCACTATCACCTAAGTCCGACTAATAATGACCAACCCAGTTTTAAAACTGGGCTAACAATCATCAACCATGTTTTAAAACAGGGGTCATCTCATCCAGCTCCTGGGCCTGTGACTCGTCTACAAAGCTATAACTGAAGAGGCTATGAATTAAGTTTCTTGGTCTAATAATAAGCTGTTTAACAGGGTTGAACCCCAGCTCCTGGGCCTGTTAATCTCTAGCTCCTAGTTACGCTACTCTAGGCAATTTTGAGGTAACGCTCTAAATTCCGAACCTGACGATTACTTGTTTCGAACTTTATAGATTACTGACCTCCAGCTTCTTGTCCATGTTCACCATCAGTGAATGTTTTCGATAGGGTTAAATTATAGCTCTTGGGCCTGTTGAGGGTACTTCGAGTTGCTGCCCCTGCGATTTATCTTCGTAAGTGTGAGGGTGCTGAGCTCCAGCTTAAGGGCCTGTTGAACTCGTTGAGCATCAGCTTCTGGACCTGCAACTTATCCCAGCTGAGTGACTGAGATGCAGCTTCTGGCCCTGACACTTTGCACTTTCAGAGGGTTAATTATAGCTTCTGGTTTTACTACGAAGATAACTGTGATAAACTGTTTGGTTATAACTGCTACTATTATAACTGCTACTGTTATAACTGCTACTGTTATAACTGCTACTGTTATAACTGCTACTGTTATAACTGCTACTATTATAACTGCTATTATAACTGCTATTATAACTGCTATTATAACTATTATAACTGCTACTATTATAACTGCTACTATTATAACTGCTACTATTATAACTATTATAACTGCTACTATTATAACTATTATAACTGCTACTATTATAACTGCTACTATTATAACTGCTACTATTATAACTATTATAACTGCTACTATTCATAAATACCTATATAAAGTTAAATCCTGCACCAAACAATTGACAAAGAAAACCCTCCTATTGACAAACACTCCAACAGCCATCCTACTCTCTCTACAACACTCCAACAGCCAATCTACTCTCTCTACAACACTCCAACAGCCATCCTACTCTCTCTACAACACTCCAACAGCCATCCTACTCTCTCTACAACACTCCAACAGCCATCCTACTCTCTCTACAACACTCCAACAGTCAACCTACTCTCTCTACAACACTCCAACAGCCATCCTACTCTCTCTACAACACTCCAACAGTCATCCTTCTCTCTCTACAACACTCCAACAGCCATCCTACTCTCTCTACAACACTCCAACAGCCATCCTTCTCTCTCTACAACACTCCAACAGCCATCCTACTCTACAACACTCCAACAGCCATCCTACTCTCTCTACAACACTCCAACAGCCATCCTACTCTCTCTACAACACTCCAACAGCCATCCTTCTCTCTCTACAACACTCCAACAGCCATCCTACTCTACAACACTCCAACAGCCATCCTACTCTCTCTACAACACTCCAACAGTCATCCTTCTCTCTCTACAACACTCCAACAGCCATCCTACTCTCTCTACAACACTCCAACAGCCATCCTACTCTCTCTACAACACTCCAACAGCCATCCTTCTCTCTCTACAACACTCCAACAGCCATCCTACTCTACAACACTCCAACAGCCATCCTACTCTCTCTACAACACTCCAACAGTCATCCTTCTCTCTCTACAACACTCCAACAGCCATCCTACTCTCTCTACAACACTCCAACAGCCATCCTTCTCTCTCTACAACACTCCAACAGCCATCCTACTCTACAACACCCCAACAGCCATCCTACTCTCTCTACAACACTCCAACAGCCATCCTACTCTCTCTACAACAATCCAACAGTCATCCTTCTCTCTCTACAACACTCCAACAGCCAACCTACTCTCTCTACAACACTCCAACAGCCAATCTACTCTCTCTACAACACTCCAACAGTCATCCTACTCTCTCTACAACACTCCAATAGCCATCCTTCTCTCTCTACATCACTCCAACAGGCATCCTACTCTCTCTACAACACTCCAACAGTCATCCTACTCTCTCTACAACACTCCAACAGTCATCCTACTCTCTCTACAACACTCCAATAGCCATCCTTCTCTCTCTACATCACTCCAACAGGCATCCTACTCTCTCTACAACACTCCAACAGTCATCCTACTCTCTCTACAACACTCCAACAGCCATCCTACTCTCTCTACAACACTCCACAGCCATCCTATTCACTCTACAACACTCCAACAGTCATCCTTCTCTCTCTACAACACTTCAACAGCCAACCTACTCTCTCTACAACACTCCAACAGTCATCCTATTCTCTCTACAACACTCCACAGCCATCCTATTCACTCTACAACACTCCAACAGCCATCCTACTCTCTCTACAACAATCCAACAGTCATCCTTCTCTCTCTACAACACTCCAACAGTCATCCTACTCTCTCTACAACACTCCAATAGCCATCCTTCTCTCTCTACATCACTCCAACAGCCATCCTACTCTCTCTACAACACTCCAACAGTCATCCTACTCTCTCTACAACACTCCAACAGCCATCCTACTCTCTCTACAACACTCCAACAGTCATCCTATTCTCTCTACAACACTCCAACAGTCATCCTATTCTCTCTACAACACTCCAACAGTCATACTACTCTCTCTACAACACTCCAACAGTCATCCTATTCTCTCTACAACACTCCACAGCCATCCTATTCACTCTACAACACTCCAACAGTCATCCTATTCTCTCTACAACACTCCACAGCCATCCTATTCACTCTACAACACTCCAACAGTCATCCTTCTCTCTCTACAACACTCCAACAGCCATCCTCTCTCTACAACACTCCAACAGCCATCCTACTCTCTCTACAACACTCCAACAGTCATCCTTCTCTCTCTACAACAATCCAACAGGCATCCTACTCTCTCTACAACACTCCAACAGCCATCCTACTCTCTCTACAACACTCCAACAGCCAACCTACTCTCTCTACAACACTCCAACAGTCATCCTACTCTCTCTACAACACTCCAACAGCCAATCTACTCTCTCTACAACACTCCAACAGCCAACCTACTCTCTCTACAACACTCCAACAGTCATCCTATTCTCTCTACAACACTCCAACAGCCATCCTACTCCTCTACAACACTACAACTTTTCCACACCAAGATACAAATAATTCCACGACCTGCCTTGTATGGGCCAGTAGGCTTGCTGCAGTGTTCTTCCATTCTTATGTTCTTATGCCAACACACCAATAATCTTCAATCACCTCAATAACCCACTCCAACCCTCACATGCCCTCTTAAAGCTCTCCAACACTCCACCCACACCCCCATTAACCCATTCCAACAATCCTCCCACACCATTAACCCACTCCAATCATCCCACACCCCCATTAATCCACTCCAACACTCCTACACCCCTCGAACCCACCAGCAATCCTCCTCCTCCCATTAACTCACTCCAACAGCCCTCCCAACTCCCCTTCCCTCATTAACTCACTCCAAGAAGCTTCCAACTCTTCTGGAAGTGTTGACTTGCACCCAGACTCCTCAGTATCATTAAACCATTTCTGAAGTTGGCTTCTACACTTCAATAACATCCTCGCACCTTTTGAAAGCACTTTTCAACTTGGAAGACAAGAAGAGAAGAGGAAGACAAGAAGAAAAAGGAATGGCAAGAAAAGAAAGGAAAGAGAATAGAGAGGAAAGACAAAATAAGAAAGGAAAGGTAAACCTAGAGACAAAGAAAAGACAAGAAGAGAAAGGAAAGATACGAAGAGAAAGACAAGAAGAGAAAGGAAAGATACGAAGAGAAAGACAAGAGAAAGGAGACAAGACAAAAGAAGACAATGAAGCAGCCTTATTATTTCTACGATTACTATTATATTCACGAGATAGCGCTAAACCTGTCGGGGGGAATCTCGAGTTACTTATGAAACTGGAATGTTATGTAAATACCAACAAGGTGAAGTAAAAGACACCTAGATGCAGGGATTCCTCAGGGGATACCACCAGAGGATTCCTCAGGGGATACCACCAGAGGATTCCTCAGGGTATACCACCAGAGGATTCCTCAGGGGATACCACTAGAGGTTACCTCAAGAATACTCCAGGTATACCTTTGGGGATATTTCAGGGGATACCTCATCAGGGGGTACCCCCAGAGAATACCCCAAGAATACCCAACGGATACCTCTGTGGATATTTCAGGGGAGACCCATATTAACGATGTTTCGCACATGAAGTGGGGGTTACCCCCATCCCCTAACCCTCGAAGGGGATTCCTACCAGTGCTGCTTTCGCGAGATGCCTTGGATGAAAAGCCCTTCACCAATGTTTCTCTCTTGAGAAGCTAGGATGAAGATGCTGAGATGAAGGTGGAATGATGTTAGGATGAAGCTGGGTTATAAAGGCTTTGGACGAAAAAAATCCATAAGTACACAGAAGAGGCAACTCCCTAAATACAGTAGTTGTAGTGATCTTCCTCTGGAACAACTTCCTAAATACAATAGCTGTAGCGATCTACCTCTGGAACAACTCCCTAAATACAGTAGCTGTAGCGATCTACCTCTGGAACAACTCCCTAAATACAGTAGCTGTAGCGATCTACCTCTGGAACAACTCCCTAAATACAGTAGCTGTAGCTATCTACCTCTGGAACAACTCCCTAAATACAATAGCTGTAGTGATCTTCCTCTGGAACAACTCCCTAAATACAATAGCTGTAGCGATCTACCTCTGGAACAACTCCCTAAATACAGTAGCTGTAGCTATCTACCTCTGGAACAACTCCCTAAATACAATAGCTGTAGCGATCTACCTCTGGAACAACTCCCTAAATACAGTAGCTGTAGCTATCTACCTCTGGAACAACTCCCTAAATACAATAGCTGTAGTGATCTTCCTCTGGAACAACTCCCTAAATACAATAGCTGTAGCGATCTACCTCTGGAACAACTCCCTAAATACAGTAGCTGTAGCGATCTACCTCTGGAACAACTCCCTAAATATAGTAGCTGTAGCGATCTACCTCTGGAACAACTCCCTAAATACAGTAGCTGTAGTGATCTCCCTCTGGAACAACTCCCTAAATACAGTAGCTGTAGCGATCTACCTCTGGAACAACTCCCTAAATACAGTAGCTGTAGTGATCTCCCTCTGGAACAACTCCCTAAATACAGTAGCTGTAGTGATCTCCCTCTGGAACAACTCCCTAAATACAGTAGCTGTAGTGATCTCCCTCTGGAACAACTCCCTAAATACAGTAGCTGTAGTGATCTCCCTCTGGAACAACTCCCTAAATACAGTAGCTGTAGTGATCTCCCTCTGGAACAACTCCCTAAATACAGTAGCTGTAGTGATCTCCCTCTGGAACAACTCCCTAAATACAGTAGCTGTAGCGATCTACCTCTGGAACAACTCCCTAAATATAGTAGCTGTAGCGATCTACCTCTGGAACAACTCCCTAAATACAGTAGCTGTAGTGATCTCCCTCTGGAACAACTCCCTAAATATAGTAGCTGTAGCGATCTACCTCTGGAACAACTCCCTAAATATAGTAGCTGTAGCGATCTACCTCTGGAACAACTCCCTAAATATAGTAGCTGTAGCGATCTACCTCTGGAACAACTCCCTAAATATAGTAGCTGTAGCGATCTCCCTCTGGAACAACTCCCTAAATATAGTAGCTGTAGCGATCTACCTCTGGAACAACTCCCTAAATACAGTAGCTGTAGCGATCTACCTCTGGAACAACTCCCTAAATATAGTAGCTGTAGCGATCTACCTCTGGAACAACTCCCTAAATATAGTAGCTGTAGCGATCTCCCTCTGGAACAACTCCCTAAATATAGTAGCTGTAGCGATCTCCCTCTGGAACAACTCCCTAAATATAGTAGCTGTAGCGATCTACCTCTGGAACAACTCCCTAAATATAGTAGCTGTAGCGATCTACCTCTGGAACAACTCCCTAAATACAGTAGCTGTAGCGATCTACCTCTGGAACAACTCCCTAAATATAGTAGCTGTAGCGATCTACCTCTGGAACAACTCCCTAAATATAGTAGCTGTAGCGATCTACCTCTGGAACAACTCCCTAAATACAGTAGCTGTAGTGATCTCCCTCTGGAACAACTCCCTAAATACAGTAGCTGTAGCGATCTACCTCTGGAACAACTCCCTAAATACAGTAGCTGTAGTGATCTCCCTCTGGAACAACTCCCTAAATACAGTAGCTGTAGTGATCTCCCTCTGGAACAACTCCCTAAATACAGTAGCTGTAGTGCTCTTCCTCTGGAACTTAGTCTTCGCATCAATTAATTATTGGCATAGATTCGTCTTATCCAGGTGCTTAACATGTCCAGTGGTTGAAATGAAATATTCGCTCTCACCTGCTGAACGATGGATCGTCAGCGTATACCTGGAGAGGGTTTCAGGGGTCAACGCCCCCGCGGCCCGGTCTGTGACCAGGCCTCAGAGTGAATGTTCTGCATAAATACTGGCTTTCTGCATGCACAACTAAATGTCACCCATCTCTGTACAAACAATGTATCATGCTGAAATATAATAATTATTATTACTATCATTGTTATTGTTAGTTTAGCCTTTGTGGTAGGCTACCCCAGGCACCTTCACCACACTTCAAGAGCTACTGAACCTGTGTTTAGCTTGTCAAGGAAGTAAATCACCAGGAAATCTAGCCACTTGGATCCCATTTATCACAGATGGGAGCACAGAGTTACACAGCTTATTCTCGCACCACGAGCTCTAACAGTGCATAATTGAACGTTTCCTGCTTATTCCATGACCATCTCGTTGTCAAACGTAACGCGGCAGTTTTTAGTTAAATACACGTTTTTACATGTTCATGCAGCCGTAACAAAGCAAAAATATACAAGATATTTCAAATTTACAAGAGTTCAGAAACTGACATTGGGAATCTCGTAAGGAAATTAACGTAATATGATGACATTGTGAAAGAAGGGTTATCTCGTTCTTGTAAGAGGGCTAGAGATGGCTCTAGTTACTGCATCCCCCTTAGAAATGTAGGCTCTCTTGTCTTGAAGTTACTACAACCTTAGCCACGAGCGATGCTTCACCTCAACACATTTTTGCTCCAGGTCAACATATCTTTGCTCCACCTCAACACATCTTTGCATCTTTGGAACGATGATTAGGTGGACGCTCTGGAGTTTACCTGGAGAGAGTTCCGGGGGTCAACGCCCCCGCGGCCCGGTCTGTGACCAGGCCTCCTGGTGGATCAGAGCCTGATCAACCAGGCTGTTGCTGCTGGCTGCACGCAAACCAACGTACGAGCCACAGTCCGGCTGGTCAGGAACCGACTTTAGGTGCTTGTCCAGTGCCAGCTTGAAGACTGCCAGGGGTCTGTTGGTAATCCCTCTTATGTGTGCTGGGAGGCAGTTGAACAGTCTCGGGCCCTGACACTTATTGTATGGTCTCTTAACGTGCTAGTGACACCCCTGCTTTTCATTGGGGGGATGTTGCATCGTCTGCCAAGTCTTTTGCTTTCGTAGTAAGTGATTTTCGTGTGCAAGTTCGGTACTAGTCCCTCTAGGATTTTCCAGGTGTATATAATCATGTATCTCTCCCGCCTGCGTTCCAGGGAATACAGGTTTAGGAACCTCAAGCGCTCCCAGTAATTGAGGTGTTTTATCTCCGTTATGCGCGCCGTGAAGGTTCTCTGTACATTTTCTAGGTCAGCAATTTCACCTGCCTTGAAAGGTGCTGTTAGTGTGCAGCAATATTCCAGCCTAGATAGAACAAGTGACCTGAAGAGTGTCATCATGGGCTTGGCCTCCCTCGTTTTGAAGGTTCTCATTATCCATCCTGTCATTTTTCTAGCAGATGCGATTGATACAATGTTATGGTCCTTGAAGGTGAGATCCTCCGACATGATCACTCCCAGGTCTTTGACGTTGGTGTTTCGCTCTATTTTGTGGCCAGAATTTGTTTTGTACTCTGATGAAGATTTAATTTCCTCGTGTTTACCATATCTGAGTAATTGAAATTTCTCATCGTTGAACTTCAAATTCATTTTGATCTTCGACTCTCAGTCTGGTTAGCGGCTTGCTAAATACTGAGTCATATTGGGACTTGAGTAGCTCACTCATTTCCTTGCTGTCATCTGTGTAGGACCCATCTTGTTTAAGTAGGGGCCCAATACTGGACGTTGTTCTCGACTTTGATTTGGCATAGGAGAAGAAATACTTTGGGTTTCTTTCGATTTCATTTATGGCTTTTAGTTCTTCCCGCGATTCCTGACTCCTATAAGATTCCTTTAGCTTAAGTTCGATGCTTGCTATTTCTCTGACCAGTGTCTCCCTACGCATTTCAGATATATTGACCTCTTTTAGCCGCTCTGTTATTCTTTTCCGTCGCCTGTAAAGGGAGCGCCTGTTTCTTTCTATTTTACATCTACTCCTCCTTTTTCTTAGAGGAATAAGCCTTGTGCATACATCGAGTGCCACCAAGTTAATCTGTTCTAGGCATAAGTTGGGGTCTGTGTTGCTTAGTATATCTTCCCAGCTTATATCGGTTAGGACTTGGTTTACTTGGTCCCACTTTATGTTTTTGTTATTGAAGTTGAATTTGGTGAATGCTCCCTCGTGACTAGTTTCATTATGTCGGTCTGGGGCTCCACGCATACATGTCTGAACCTCAATTATGTTGTGATCTGAGTATATTGTTTTTGATATGGTGACATTTCTTATCAGATCATCATTGTTAGTGAAGATGAGGTCTAGTGTATTCTCCAGTCTAGTAGGCTCTATTATTTGCTGGTTTAAATTGAATTTTGTGCAGAGATTTAAAAGCTCGTGTGAGTGTGAGTTTTCATCAGAGCTGCCTCCTGGTGTTATTACTGCAACAATATTATTTGCTATATTCCTCCATTTTAGGTGCCTTAAGTTGAAATCCCCCAGGAGCAAGATGTTGGGTGCAGGAGCTGGAAGATTTTCCAGACAGTGGTCAATTTTTAACAGCTGTTCCTGGAATTGCTGGGATGTTGCATCCGGAGGCTTGTAGACTACCACAATGACTAGGTTTTGGTTCTCGACCTTTACTGCTAAAACTTCCACTACATCATTTGAGGCATTAAGCAGTTCTGTGCAAACAAGTGACTCTGCAATGTACAGGCCAACCCCCCCCCTTTTGCCTGTTCACTCTGTCACATCTGTATAGGTTGTAACCTGGGATCCATATTTCGTTGTCCAAGTGATCCTTTATGTGGGTCTCAGTGAAAGCCGCGAACATTGCCTTTGCCTCTGCAAGCAGTCACATCTCACTACACTAACCATACATTTACCTTCTCTAGGCAACCCATCCTCACCACACGTGACATACGTACACATCTGAACATTATTAAAATGAACCAAGACACCACGTTGCCTGACGTGTCGCGTCGCCGTTCTTTAAGCTATGGTTAAATATACGCCTTTAAAGGCTTAAGTGATCAACCCTAACCTAAAATAAATGAATTTTCTTTGTTCGGGGCACATTTACAAACTGGTTCTGGATAATGCGCTAAGAAATTAACGTTGTAAAGGGATGATCGGTTGCACGATCCAGACACATGATCATTCCCTTTTTCCATGAAAACATTTATGGAACGTCCCCCTGATCATCATTCCAAAGATGCAGACTCTCAAAGAGTTTCATCGGAATTTCATATAAGCCACTGATTGCCTTTCTTCACAGAAAAGTCAACAGTGTTCTCATCTCAGCTACGTTTATAAACCCTCGTATATATTACAATATTATCTCCCAGGGATCTAGTCAAAGGCAAAACAAAAACTCTCTACAAATAATTGCATTTATGCTTAACTTTTTCAAAGTGCTGTTGAATATTAATCCCGTATGAATGCGTGTTCGATGACCTGTACACAGAGAGAGATTGTGAAGACCAAAAATAAAACTGGTGGGTGTGTGTTGACACGGGGTGTTACCGGGACATGAGCGCCATGCCTGGAGGTGCGGGGGTGCAGCGAAGCTTTATGGACTGGTGTTGCGGCTCTGTTAAGGGACAGAGTGTCGAGGAAGAAGGTGAAGAAAACATCATTTATTTTGGGTAGGTGGTGCTTTGCTTGGGTAAAGCTCCACCTACCTAATAAAAAAGGAATCACATGATCTCATTGTCTACCTATCCTCGTCCCAATATGGAATTCTTCAGGTCACCATGTGTCACTCACATCTCACTCTCTGCCTATATATACTCTCTTTTTAACCTTTGTATGTTTGAAGTGATTAAGGTCCCAGGACCGAAAAGTTTCCTAATAAATGTCCTAGTTTCTGCTCACGAGTCTTTCTAACCAAGTTTCTCGTTGCAAAATAGCTTTAGTCTGGTGTTTCTGGAGGCGCTTTATCAAGTATGCTTCATGCTGGTACTCGATACTTTAAGACTAGTCTGGCAAGCCCTGGATAGGCTTCAAAATAAATCTTAAAGATTTCTGACAGTAATAATAATAATTGCTGTATAGCCCTTGTGGTTTAGCGCTTCTTTTTTATTATAATAATCTGACAGTAATTCTAAGAATCGACGGTTTCCTTTAAGCCGCCTTAGCCATTTGGTAAATGGTTTTCACTGTAGCTTAACAGCTGGATTCTTGTCTCATGAACACCTGAGATGCCCACATTCCTACAATTTCTTACATTCGGCACAGACTGATGTTTATGTTTTTATTACTTAACAGTTCTTATTCCTACCTGGAGTATACCTGGAGGGTGTTCCGGGGAGCACCGCCCCAGCGTCCCGGTCCATGACCAGGTCTCGCGGTGGACCAGCGCCTGTGGTGTTTGTTTTAGTTTTGGAGGTTTGATCCGCGACCTCGCAGCGGAGGGGGAGATATGTAGAGTCATACTCGACACTGTAATGCTAGGCAGTCATACTCGACACTGTAATGTTAGGCAGAGTCATACTCGACACTATAATGTTAGGCAGAGTCATACTCGACACTGTAATGTTAGGCAGAGTCATACTCGACACTGTAATGTTAGGCAGAGTCATACTCGACACTGTAATGTTAGGCAGAGTCATATTCGACACTGCTAGGCAGAGTCATACTCGACACTGCTAGGCAGAGTCATACTCGACACTGCTAGGCAGTCATACTCGACACTGCTAGGCAGAGTCATACTCGACACTGCCAGGCAGAGTCATACTTGACACTGCTAGGCAGTCATGCTCGACACTGCTAGGCAGAGTCATACTCGACACTGCTAGGCAGAGTCATACTCGACATTGCTAGGCAGAGTCATACTCGACACTGCTAGGCAGAGTCATACTCGGCACTGCTAGGCAGAGTCATACTCGGCACTGCTAGGCAGAGTCATACTCGACGCTGCTAGGCAGAGTCATACTCGACACTGCTAGGCAGATTCATACTCGACACTGTAATGCTAGGCAGTCATACTCGACATTGTAATGCTAGGCAGTCATACTCGACACTGCTAGGCAGTCATACTCGACACTGCTAGGCAGTCATACTCGACACTGCTAGGCAGTCATACTCGACACTTCTAGGCAGAGTCATACCCGACACTGCTAGGCAGAGTCATACTCGACACTGTAATGCTAGGTAGTCATACTCGACACTGTAATGCTAGGCAGTCATACTCGACACTGCTAGGCAGTCATACTCGACACTACTAGGCAGAGTCATACTCGACGCTGCTAGGCAGAGTCATACTCGACACTGCTAGGCAGAGTCATACTCGGCGCTGCTAGGCAGTCATACTCGACACTGCTAGGCAGAGTCATACTCGACTATGCTAGTCAGTCATACTCGACACTGCTAGGCAAAGTCATACTCGACACTGCTAGGCAGAGTCATACTCGACACTGCTAGGCAGAGTCATACTCGACACTGCTAGGCAGAGTCATACTCGACACTGCTAGGCAGATTCATACTCGACACTGCTAGGCAGAGTCATACTCGACACTGCTAGGCAGTCATACTCGACACTGTTATGCTAAGCAGTCATACTCGACACTGCTAGGCAGAGTCATACTCGACACTGCTAGGCAGAGTCATACTCGACACTGCTAGGCAGAGTCATACTCGACACTGCTAGGCAGAGTCATACTCGACACTGCTAGGCAGAGTCATACTCGACACTGCTAGGCAGAGTCATACTCGACACTGCTAGGCAGAGTCATACTCGACACTACTAGGCAGAGTCATACTCGACACTGCTAGGCAGTCATACTCGACACTGTAATGCTAGGTAGTCATACTCGACACTGCAATGCTAGGTAGTCATACTCGACGCTGTAATGCTAGGTAGTCATACTCGACACTAATGCTAGGTAGTCATACTCGACACTGTAATGCTAGGTAGTCATACTCAACACTGTAATGCTGGGCAGTCATACTCGACACTGTAATGCTGGGCAGTCATACTCGACACTGTATTGTTAGGCAGAGTGATACGCGACACTGTAATGCTAGGCAGAGTCATACTCGACACTAATGCTAGGCAGCGTCATGCTCGACACTGTAATGCTAGGCAGAGGCATACTCGACACTGTAATGCTAGGCAGAGTCATACTCGACACTGTAATGCTAGGTAGAGTCATACTCGACACTGCTAGGCAGAGTCATACTCGACACTGCTAGGCAGAGTCATACTCGACACTGCTAGGCAGAGTCATACTCGACACTGCTAGGCAGAGTCATACTCGACACTGCTAGGCAGAGTCATACTCGACACTGCTAGAGTCATACTCGAAACTACTAGGCAGAGTCATACTCGACACTGCTAGGCAGAGTCATACTCGACACTGCCAGGCAGAGTCATACTCGACACTGCTAGGCAGTCACACTCGACACTGCTAGGCAGAGTCATACTCGACACTGCTAGGCAGAGTCATACTCGACACTGCTAGGCAGAGTCATACTCGACACTGCTAGGCAGAGTCATACTCGACACTGTTAGGCAGAGTCATACTCGACACTGCTAGGCAGAGTCATACTCGACACTGCTAGGCAGAGTCATACTCGACACTACTAGGCAGTCATACTCGAAACTGCTAGGCAGAGTCATACTCGACACTGCTAGGCAGTCATACTCGACACTGCTAGGCAGAGTCATACTCGAAACTGCTAGGCAGAGTCATACTCGACACTACTAGACAGAGTCATACTCGACACTGCTAGGCAGTCATACTCGACACTGCTAGGCAGTCATACTCGACACTGTAATGCTAGGTAGTCATACTCGACACTGTAATGCTAGGTAGTCATACTCGACACTGTAATGCTAGGTAGTCATACTCGACACTGTAATGCTAGGCAGTCATACTCGACACTGTAATGCTAGGTAGTCATACTCGACACTGTAATGCTAGGCAGTCATACTCGACACTGTAATGCTGGGCAGTCATACTCGACACTGTATTGTTAGGTAGAGTGATACGCGACACTGTAATGCTAGGCAGTCATACTCGACACTGTAATGCTAGGCAGTCATACTCGACACTGCTAGGCAGTCATACTCGACACTGCTAGGCAGAGTCATACTCGACATTGCTAGGCAGATTCATACTCGACACTGTAATGCTAGGTAGTCATACTCGACACTGCTAGGCAGTCATACTCGACACTGCTAGGCAGTCATACTCGACACTTATGCTAGGCAGTCATATTCGACACTTATGCTAGGCAGTCATACTCGACACTGTTATGGTAGGCAGAGTCATACTCGACACTGTAATGCTAGGCAGAGTCATACTCGACACTGTAATGCTAGGCAGAGTCACACTACACTGTAATGCTAGGCAGTCATACTCGACACTGTAATGCTAGGCAGTCATACTCGAGACTGCTAGGCAGAGTCATACTCGAGACTGCTAGTCAGAGTCATACTCGACACTGCTAGGCAGAGTCATACTCGACACTGCTAGGCAGTCATACTCGACACTGTTATGCTAGGCAGTCATACTCGACACTGCTAGGCAGTCATACTCGACACTGTAATGCTGGGCAGTCATACTCGACACTGTAATGCTGGGCAGTCATACTCGACACTGTATTGTTAGGCAGAGTGATACGCGACACTGTAATGCTAGGCAGAGTCATACTCGACACTAATGCTAGGCAGCGTCATGCTCGACACTGTAATGCTAGGCAGAGGCATACTCGACACTGTAATGCTAGGCAGAGTCATACTCGACACTGTAATGCTAGGTAGAGTCATACTCGACACTGCTAGGCAGAGCCATACTCGACACTGCTAGGCAGTGTCATACTCGACACTGTTAGGCAGAGTCATACTCGACACTGCTAGGCAGAGTCATACTCGACACTGCTAGGCAGAGTCATACTCGACACTGCTAGAGTCATACTCGAAACTACTAGGCAGAGTCATACTCGACACTGCTAGGCAGAGTCATACTCGACACTGCCAGGCAGAGTCATACTCGACACTGCTAGGCAGTCATACTCGACACTGCTAGGCAGAGTCATACTCGACACTGCTAGGCAGAGTCATACTCGACACTGCTAGGCAGAGTCATACTCGACACTGCTAGGCAGAGTCATACTCGACACTGCTAGGCAGAGTCATACTCGACACTGCTAGGCAGAGTCATACTCGACACTGCTAGGCAGAGTCATACTCGACACTGCTAGGCAGAGTCATACTCGACACTGCTAGGCAGAGTCATACTCAACACTGCTAGGCAGAGTCATACTCGACACTGCTAGGCAGAGTCATACTCGACACTGCTAGGCAGAGTCATACTCGACACTGCTAGGCAGTCATACTCGACACTGTAATGCTAGGTAGTCATACTCGACACTGTAATGCTAGGTAGTCATACTCGACACTGTAATGCTAGGTAGTCATACTCGACACTGTAATGCTAGGTAGTCATACTCGACACTGTAATGCTAGGTAGTCATACTCGACACTGTAATGCTGGGCAGTCATACTCGACACTGTATTGTTAGGTAGAGTGATACGCGACACTGTAATGCTAGGCAGAGTCATACTCGACACTGTATTGCTAGGCAGAGTCATACTCGACACTAATACTAGGCAGCGTCATGCTCGACACTGTAATGCTAGGCAGAGTCATACTCGACACTGTAATGCTAGGCAGTATCATACTCGACACTGTAATGCTAGGTAGAGTCATACTCGACACTGCTAGGCAGAGTCATACTCGAGACTGCTAGGCAGAGTCATACTCGACTCTGCTAGGCAGTCATACTCGACACTGCTAGGCAGAGTCATACTTGACACTGCTAGGCAGAGTCATACTCGACACTGCTAGGCAGAGTCATACTCGACACTGCTAGGCAGTCATACTCGACACTTATGCTAGGCAGTCATACTCGAAACTGCTGGGCAGTCATACTCGACACTGCTAGGCAGTCATACTCGAACTGCTAGGCAGAGTCATACTCGACACTACTAGGCAGAGTCATACTCGACACTGCTAATCAGTCATTCTCGACACTGCTAGGCAGTCATACTCGACACTGCTAGGCAGAGTCATACTCGACACTGCTAGGCAGAGTCATACTCGACACTGCTAGGCAGTCATACTCGACACTGCTAGGCAGAGTCATACTCGACACTGCTAGGCAGAGTCATACTCGACACTGCTAGGCAGAGTCATACTCGACACTGCTAGGCAGAGTCATACTCGACACTGCTAGGCAGAGTCATACTCGACACTGCTAGGCAGAGTCATACTCGACACTGCTAGGCAGAGTCATACTCGACACTGTAATGCTAGGTAGTCATACTCGACACTGTAATGCTAGGTAGTCATACTCGACACTGTAATGCTAGGCAGTCATACTCGACACTGTATTGTTAGGCAGAGTGATACGCGACACTGTAATGCTAGGCAGAGTCACACTCGACACTGTAATGATAGGCAGAGTCATACTCGACACTAATGCTAGGCAGCGTCATGCTCGACACTGTAATGCTAGGCAGAGTCATACTCGACACTGTAATGCTAGGCAGTCATACTCGACACTGTAATGCTAAGTAGAGTCATACTCGACACTGCTAGGCAGTCATACTCGACACTGCTAGGCAGAGTCATACTCGACACTGCTAGGCAGAGTCATACTCGACACTGATAGGCAGAGTCATACTCGACACTGCCAGGCAGTCATACTCGACACTGCTAGGCAGAGTCATACTCGACACTGCTAGGCAGATTCATACTCGACACTGTAATGCTAGGTACAGTCTTACTCGACACTGTAATGCTAGGCAGTCATACTCGACACTGCTAGCCAGAGTCATACTCGACACTGTAATACTAGGCAGAGTCATACCCGACACTGTAATGCTAAGCAGTCATACTCGACACTGTAATGCTAGGCAGTCATACTCGACACTGCTATGCAGAGTCATACTCGACACTGCTAGGCAGAGTCATACTCGACACTGCTAGGCAGAGTCATACTCGACACTGCTAGGCAGAGTCATAATCGACACTGCTAGGCAGAGTCATACTCGACACTGCTAGGCAGAGTCATACTCGACACTGCTAGGCAGAGTCATACTCGACACTGCTAGGCAGAGTCATACTCGACACTGCTAGGCAGAGTCATACTCAACACCGCTAGGCAGTCATACTCGACACTGCTAGGCAGAGTCATGCTCGACACTGCTAGGCAGATTCATACTCGACACTGTAATGCTAGGCAGAGTCATACTCGACACTGCAATGCTAGACAGTAATACTCGACACTGCTAGGCAGAGTCATACTCGACACTGTAATGCTAGGTACAGTCATACTCGACACTGTAATGCTAGGCAGTCATGCTCGACAGTGTAATGCTAGGCAGTCATACACGACACTGCTAGGCAGTCATACCCGACACTGCTAGGCAGTCATACCCGACACTGCTAGGCAGTCATACTAGACACTGTCATGCAGAGTCATACTCGACACTATAATGCTAGGCAGATTCATACTCGACACTGCTAGGCAGAGTCATACCCGACACTGCTAGGCAGTCATACTCAACACTGCTAGGCAGAGTCATACTCGACACTGCTAGGCAGAGTCATACTCGACATTGCAATGCTAGACAGTAATACTCGACACTGCTAGGCAGTCATACTCGACACTGCTAGGCAGAGTCATACTCGACACTGCTAGGCAGTCATATTCGACACTGCTAGGCAGAGTCATACTCGATACTGCTAGGCAGAGTCATACTCGACACTGCTAGGCAGTCATACTCGACACTGCTAGGCAGTCATACTCGACACTGCCAGGCAGCCATACTCGACACTGCTAGGCAGATTCATACTCGACACTGTAATGCTAGGTACAGTCATACTCGACACTGTAATGCTAGGCAGTCATGCTCGACAGTGTAATGCTAGGCAGTCATACACGACACTGCTAGGCAGTCATACCCGACACTGCTAGGCAGTCATACCCGACACTGCTAGGCAGTCATACTAGACACTGTCATGCAGAGTCATACTCGACACTATAATGCTAGGCAGATTCATACTCGACACTGCTAGGCAGAGTCATACCCGACACTGCTAGGCAGAGTCATACTTGACACTGCTATGCAGTCATACTCGACACTATAATACTAGGCAGTCATACTCGACTCTGCTAGGTAGTCATACTCGACACTGTAATACTAGGAAGAGTCATACTCGACACTGTAATGCTAGGCAGAGTCATACACGACACTGCAAGGCAGTCATACTCGACACTGCAATGCTAGGCAGAGTCATCTTTTGGTATTACCCTGGCTGTCCAGTGACGTAGTGGAGATGATATCCCATACACGACGTGACTAGTTCAAGTCTTCGCAGAAACAGTTATAACCATAGACCAGCTGCTGCTGTTTGGTCAAAACAGCTATCACGGCTGTTCTAGCTTTCCTTCTTACCACCACCACCACCCCTCCTCAACCTCCACTCTGTTTAACATCTTCAGGCTGCTACCATGCTCCAGGTTTACACTTCATCCCCCCCTCCTCTTGCAACTTATTAAATAGTTCCTTTATGTCACTCTTGATAAGTGTTCCTTAAGTGGAGGACGAAAGCTCTCTTACACCCCGAGTTTCTCCCATCTTAGCTCTTGTATCTAATCTCTCTTGCACCTAAGCTCTCGTGTTAATTTCAAGCTTTGGTGGCGCTCAACACAAGACCGGTTACCTACACCTCTAAGTTAATTAACTCATTATTCTTCACATCATCCCTTTGAATCTCTTCCATTCTCTGTTGTCTCCTCTTCCTCCTTCGACATAAACCCGCGCTGCGGAAAAGCTGCTCATTCCGACAGCGTTTCGCGCTACGCCAAGATTTCCCAAAGTCGGAGGTATGACTTGGTGAAGCTCTAAACAGAGCGGAACTGTCCCCGTAACAGATTGTTCCTTATCTTGGTGTCGTTTCTTCAGTGCTGTCCACAACACATTTTGATCCGTTTATAAACAAGTTTATTTCTTCCCTTCCGTTGACTGTTTACACAAACAATAACAAATAAACAAATTATATATATATATATATATATATATATATATATATATATATATATATATATATATATATATATATATGTCGTGCCGAGTAGCCAGAACTTGCGATCTTGGCTTAAATAGCAACGTTCATCTTGCCATATAGGACAAGCAAAAATTTGTGTATGCAATAATTTCGCCAAAATCATTCTGAACCTAACGAAAAAATATATTTCACTGTGTTTGTTTAATATTAAATTATTGTAAACAAATCTAAAATATATTTAGTTGGGTTAGGCTAAAATAAATTGTTCTTGTTATAATAAGGTTAGGCAAGTTTTCTAAGATTCTTTTGGAGCAAAATTAAAAATATTTACATTAACCTTAATGAAAAAAATATATCTTTAAACGTATAAGAGAAAATTTTAGAAAGGTCTTAATTTTAAATGAGTTATTGCTAATTGACCGGTTTTACATATTCGGCACATTATATATATATATATATATATATATATATATATATATATATATATATATATATATATATATATATATATAATTACAAAATAACTAGTGAAAAATATTCAAATTTCAAGGGTTTTCGTGATTTCTCGCATTATCAAGGAAGAGTAACAATAATAGGACAACAGAAGACTTATAATCTCACACATGACCTCACACATGACCTCACATATGACCTCACATATGACCTCACACATGACCCTGCTCAATGTGCGTGGGAGTGTAGGACACAGTCAAGCAAAACTTTAAGAGTGACATGTCAGGCACAATTTAAATTCCTCACAAATTCTATTCATTATACATGAATCTAATTTATACAACCCTGAACTTATATTCACATTGTAATCAATACTGTTTTTTATGAAGCTTGATTATTATGGTCGAACTGGAAGAAAAGGTCTTGAACTAAGATTGCAACATAAATATAGCATTAAAAGTGGACAAGATTATAGTGTTCTCATTATTTACGCGAGAGATCATATCCACACGATTTATTTTGAAAAGGGTGAAAAGGTTGTATGTATCAGGTCCATGGCTGAAATATAATCGAATCAGTTTTCATTAAAAAAGTATTGATTTCAATATGAATATAAGTTCAGGGTTTTACAAGTTAGGATAACATTCTCCCCTCCCACCAGGACATTCATTCATTCCTCCCACCAGGACATTTTCCACTCGTCACTTTTCTCATTTTTCCTTTCCGACCAAATCTCTCATATCACTGCTTACTCTAAAGACTGATTTTATAGAAAGCGGTAAACCCAAGTGCGCAATTCGAAGCCTGCAGCACTGCTGCAGGCTTGAACCTCCGTCTGCTAAACTAGAGGCAACTACTTAACTATCCTCATCTGTAATTCCCCTTTAATTTCTCCCATGTTATGTAGCTTCCTGGTTGTTCTTTTTTTTCACGAGGAACTCGACCAACAGCTTTTATGCACTCCGAATAAATACAACATACTCATTATTTGCGAGATATTTCTGTGACTCTCGGTGATTTAATATGTATATGGTATATGGATTTTTTGATCGATAATTTGTGTTTGAAAGAGGTTGAGAGAAAGAGGAGAGGGGGAAAGAAGGGAAGGGAAAGGAAGAGGGAAAGGGGAAAGACAGACAGACAGACTTATTGGAAAACCTGCCTGAGCATCTCTCAAGACTCCTCCACTAGTAATCTTGGTGGACACAAACTGCCTGGAGATTCTGAGGGGGTTTCCTGGAAGCGTCAAGCTGCACAAGTTATAGTCAATGATTTTTCCAGTGACTGAGCTTCCAGGGAGCTCCTTACTCGGCATAAACGGAACTAACAATGACTCCCCAGTGACTGAGCGTCCAGGGAGCTTACCCGGGGTATCTGAAACCAGCAGTGATTCCCCAGTAACCTCTCAGAGCCATCTGAAACCTGCCTTCAGTGAATTCCCAGAAGAAAACATTCCACGAAGCAACGCTCCTTACACTCAAGAGTGACCTAGTAATTAAGTATCCCCTAAAAGGTACCTTTTGGTAGGTGCCTCAATTTCTCTCTATATATCTTTCTTTGAACTTTTGTTATTACCTGAGAATGCCTCATCCGACTGCCTTCAACTTTTCAATACTAGTTCAGTGTATCGGGTTAAGGGTTCATATAACTCCAGGTGTGTGCAGGTGCCCTATGATCAATGTTATATTAATGTCTTTATTTCTAGAAGTACATATATAAGCTATACAGGTCTAGCTGACATCAATGACATACTACTATATAGAAAGTTGCTTGTCATGCACAGCATTTCGGGTAAATTAGGTCAATTTTGTTCCAGGATGCGACCCACACCAGTCGACTAACATCCAGGTACCCATTTTAACTGATAGGTGAAAATGAACAACCGGTGTAAGGAAACACCCCCAATGTTTTCACCCTTGTCGGGAATCGAACCCGGACACTCAGCATGTGAAACGAGAGCTTTTGCCACCAGGCCACGGTGGTCCGTGGCCTGATGGGTATCTTTACTTTGCAGAAACGTCTACAGAGTAAAGAGACCCAGATGTTGCACATGTGCCTAATTCATCATCTTGTCGGCGTTGTATACCGTTGATATACAATGTTATATTGCCCATTTCTGGACTTCATCTCTGTAGAACACAACTATTCTTTTGATCGGCTTCAAACTCTCATCACTAGTGTATCCTACTCGGAAGACGGCTGGAAATGTTCCTGCAGTGTGTAGGCATCATTTTCCTAATTTAATTTGTAACTGGGTGTGACATTTCTTCTCGTGAAATATCTTGACTGTCTTCCCTTAATGGCATCAGCCATCAATATGGCTGATGCATCTTACGGGAAGGATGTTACCCTGGAGTTTAGTCTGAGTAAGAGAACATCTGATTATATACTGACATAGTTAAACCAGGTATGGGTTCTGAGAGTTATTTTATGGTCTTTCACGTTCTCACATATCTCTGGTGGTACTTCAGTGTGCACTGTTGGTCTTGTGGGTGAAAAAGTGTCCTCTATACCATGGTACCTTTCTGTTGCTGTCTGACAGCAGTGTTGAAAATGGTATGAATTATCGATAGGCTGAAGCATTTCGCCTACGCGGTAGAGTTCAGTCAAATACAGAGAATGGATTGTAAGCACTGGAAGTGACGATGTGAAGATGTAATCAGTCCCTCAACTTTTGGAGAGATAGTTTGAGGTAGTCAGTCCCAAGGTCTTGTGGGTTTTATCTCACAAGGATCGTTTGTATACAGCCTCTTCTGGTCGACCATCAACCTCGTGTGTTTTCCTGAACGAAAGGTTATCGTTATTGCCCTGCATTAGTAGTCTTAAACTGCCAGTTTTAAAGACATTGTGATATATATTTCCATAAACTAAAAAATGCCTCTTCTGATCGGCTTCAAACCTTTAGCGCTGATACATTTGATGAGAATGATGACACCTTATAAGCTTACGCTGTACAACTTATGAAAGAATGCTATATTAATGAATTAATAAAACCTGGAATCGTAAATAAGCGAAGTGGGATAATATCTTATCATGTAAATGAGATAAGGATGAATAACATCTCACAACTCTGTAAATAAACCGAGATAGGATAATTGCTCAAAACTCTAAATTTAACTGTGTAAAACAAAGTTTTCGCGTCCCTACACTCACCAGGACTCCCATTCCAGCCCTGACCTGGTTCAACCCAGAATTCCCTACCAAGACATCACACTTTATGGGACACTAACGACCTAACGAGACCATTAACCCTAAATGCAAACTGCCTGCTCTTCTTCCCCCTACCAGTGATAAAAGACTTATCATGAACAACCTGATAACTGAGGCTCGAGCCAGACAGCCAGAGTAAAGGATACCTTTTACATATTTTGTGTGTACGTATATGCATATTAACATTATATATATATATATATATATATATATATATATATATATATATATATATATATATATATATATATATATATATATATATATATATTATATATATATATTATATATATATATATATATATATATATATATATATATATATATATATATATATAATATATAAACACACACACACACACACACACAAACACTATCTCTCGGTCCAGTGTAGGATTCGACCCTACGCACTCTGCATCAAAGTACAAAGGACTTTTTACCACACAGCCAGAACCCAGATGCTGTGTGGCAAAAGTACTCTGTACTCTGAAGGAGAGTGAGCAGGTTCGTATCCTGCTCTAGACTGAGATAATACTTGTAAATATTTCGCCCACTTGCGAAACGCGCGCACACAATAATATAATATAATAAATAAATTATAAATATATATAAATAAATTATATATAACTACATATATATATACATAATGTCGTGCCGAATAGGCAGAACTTGCGATCTTGGCTTAAATAGCAACGCTCATCTTGCCATATAGGACAAGTGAAAATTTGTGTATGCAATAATTTCGCCAAAATCATTCTGAACCTAACGAAAAAAAAAATATTTCACTGTATTTATTTGGGTTAGGCTAAAATAAATTGTTCTTGTTATAATAAGGTTAGGTAAGTTTTCTAAGATTCTTTTGGAGCAAAATTAAAAAAAATTACATTAACATTAATGAAAAAAATATATCTTTAAACGTGAAAGATAAAATTTTAGAAAGGTCTTAATTTTAAATGAGTTCTTGCTAATTGACCAGTTTTACATATTCGGCACGACATTATATATGTATGTATGGAGGTACCACCTCTAGAACTTTACTGGGGACCCTCATCCTCAGAGAAGACAATAAACGTACCTCAGGGAAAACTCGAGGTTCTCCCCGGAGCTGTTTGAATATTTTCTTCTCCTACCACCCCCTATATTCTATACTCTATGTGAACTTTATTAACAGACAGAATACACTAACAGAAAACACAAACATGAATACTTTGGTACAATATATCAAAGATTATGAATCTCCTCCAGCTCCTCTGAAGCCGGACGCAAGCCCAGTATGCAGTAAGCATTTTCTCTCTGGATGGCCACACTGGGGCACTGGAACATGAAAGTGGCTGCCCTTGAGTCCCTAGTGGTGTCGATGATTCTGGAGCCCAGTTCCTAAAGGAAACGTAAGCCACTGTTTCCCTATGATCCCAAGGTCTCTGATCCCACTGGGACAAATTGATACTGTTGGCTTACGTCCCTGTACTTGCCGATCTTGTGCTCTTCCCTGTGATCAGCAGCTCCTCCCTGTCACCTGACGGGCAGGGAAACGGGCAGTCTCCCTGTCTGATGTTACAACCCTAAGCATGTTGGTAAGCACCTTTTCAGCGATGGGCCTATCCCAACTTGACTGTTTTTAGGCCAGTGCTGCGCTAGGTTTTGGTGCTGGTGCAGCTAGTCTCCCATTCTGTGATGGCACTGGCGTAGCTGGGGTCCTGTATTCCTGCTGAGCCACTGAGGTTGTCCAGAAGAATTTGTTTTAACTCATTTGATGCTACAGAAGAGGATAGGAAAGTTGGTAGGGCAATCTGGGAGGATTTGCGTACTCCCAGCCCCCAAGCTTGACTGGAAGTGAGGCTTGTAACCACTGTCCATCTTCGAGGAAAAGATTCAATACACTCTCTAGCATGGTCTTAAGGAGAGTAATATTCCTTGAGTTTCGGACTGCTGAAGGCTGGGGAGCATCTCAGGAAGAAGGTAAGTTTTGGGATTGACAGGCACCTGGTGAGTAGGTAGAAGGCATCATGTGTATCAATGTCTTTCATCCTGCCTTCCATCGTCCTCAGGTATGAGTTTTTTTTTCTAGGATCAGATCGATGGCATTGGACCCAAGAGGAGCACCAAGGAGAGTGCTATTGGCTGGTGTTGGCTCGTGCTCCTGGTAAAACAACACTAACATTCTGGATCATCTGTCGATTGGTAAAAACTTTCACATTTGGTGGGGTTTAAAGATAGGTCCAGGCTCTCTCCCATGTCTTTAATTTTACTGATGTCCTCTAGGAGAGATTCTGTAGTGCCAGCTAGGGTACCATCATACAGGAACCAGATATTGAGCTCACTGGAGTGCGCTTCTGTGACTTCCTTGATGACCAGAATAGAAAGGGGGCGAGAGGGCATACCTGTTCTACACCCTCACACGAGTCAATTTCATGGTCCCCAAACAATAGTTTAGAAGTCACACTATAGCATGAGTCTATGAAGGGATAGAGGGAAGAGAAGTATCTAGAAACTTATATATATATATCTCGTAGCAAAGAACATGCAGAAATAATTTCATCTTATCCCGGATAAGCCGAAGTCTTGAATCACGGTATCTTGCAACCTTACAAGGCGTTGATGGTGCAGTGGTACCCGGATTCGCAATTTAAGATTTCGGCTTATAAAGGGTGTTATGAGATCAAACTCTCTTCCAGCGTGAGGTCAGTCAGTTAATATAAGAAATTATGAACTGAGGAATAGATGTTGATGCATCTCAGTGAGTGAAAGTTAAAGGAATAGGAACTGTATTGGAACACATACCAACATGGAAATGCAAATGAAATTTGCATTCAGTGGCTAATTTCATTTATCACAGCGTTTCCCCAACACAGTGGATACCTTCGTTAACCACAACGTTTCGTCTTTACACGCAAGTGTCAATTTTTACCATCAAGTTCAAAGAGTAGAATAATGTTCAGTGAACAAGAGTGGAAACACACGAGGCACGGGTGGACAAAATCCAGAGTGAGTGTGGCTCTCATCTTCTGTAATAAAATCATTATCGCCTCATCTTCATTCACTGTGCATGTCCTCCTGATTGCTTCACATTCCTCCTCTAGAGTTAAGATCATATCTGAGCATTCCCTGGGCGTGTCGCCACAGTCCCTGACTGTGTGTGTGTGTGTGTGTGTGTGTGTGTGTGTGTGTGTGTGTGTGTGTGTGTGTGTGTGTGTGTGTGTGTGTGTGTGTGTGTGTGTGTGTGTGTGCGCGCGCACTCACAGTCCCCGACTCCTGCCTCACCGTAACCTATTTTTTAAGCCAGTTGAATTTACAGCTAAGAGTTGTTATCCCACCTCGGCTCATTTCAAAGCCCAGCCCTATCTAAGGTATGCCACCACTAGCACCCTCTGGGATTCGACCCTCAACAGTCGGTTAACGCCCAGGGTGCCTGCTTACTGCTGGGTGAGCACGGGCAGCCTGGCCATGGACCGGGCGCGGGGGCGTTGACCCCCGGAACTTTCTCCAGGTAGACTCCAGGAAACATGGCCATTATTTCCACCTCTGCGGGGAATCGAACAATCGATCCTCGATATGTGAACTTTGGGAGCTACCAACTAAGCCACGGGACACCAACTGTCAACGCTAAATGCTTATAACAACTTTAAGTTATTTTCCCTACATAGTTTACTTTACGTCAAGATATGTTAGTTCAAGATTACGTAGATTTCCGTTATTTAACCAAATTTAACCAGTTGTAACATACAACATAAAATGTGTTTAAGAGACTGAGAAACTGCTTGTAATGTAATTATCAATTATGTACGTAAAATGCATATAGTTTCTAGACACACACACACACACACACACACACACACACACACACACACACCTGGACAGACTGGACACCTGCTCCAGCATCTGGCTTCTCGAATTTAACCCCGCCAAATGCAAAGTCATGAAGATGGGGGAAGGGCACAGAAGACCGCAGACGGAATATAGGCTAGATGGCCAAAGACTGCAAACCTCGCTCAAGGAGAAAGATCTTGGGGTGAGTATAACACCGAGCATGTCTCCGGAAGCACACATCAACCAGATAACTGCTGCAGCATATGGGCGCCTAGCAAACCTGAGAACAGCGTTCTGATACCTTAGTAAGAAATCGTTCAAGACACTGTACACCGTGTACGTCAGGCCCATACTGGAGTATGCAGCACCAGTTTGGAACCCACACTTGATCAAGCACGTCAAGAAATTAGAGAAAGTGCAAAGGTTTGCGACAAGGCTAGTTCCAGAGCTAAGGGGAATGTCCTATGAAGAAAGGTTAAGGGAAATCGGCCTGACGACACTGGAGGACAGGAGGGTCAGGGGAGACATGATAACGACATATAAAATACTGCGCGGAATAGACAAGGTGGACAAAGACAGGTTGTTCCAGAGAAGGGACACAGAAACAAGAGGTCACAATTGGAAGTTGAAGACTCAGATGAGTCAAAGGGATGTTAGGAAGTATTTCTTCAGTCATAGAGTTGTCAGGCAATGGAATAGCCAAGAAAGTGACGTAGTGGAGGCGGGAACCATACATAGTTTTAAGACGAGGTTTGATAAAGCTCATGGAGCAGGGAGAGAGAGGACCCAGTAGCAACCAGTGAAGAAGCGGGGCCAGGAGCTAAGACTCGACCCTTGCAACCACAAATAGGCGAGTACAAATAGGTGAGTACAAAAGGTTAAGTAGCGGCTACAAGGGATCGTCAGACATGGTTTCCCTAACACCCGGCTCAATTCTGGGTATGGAAAGTTACAAGAGTATTTCAGTCTTCTCCCGTTAATGCCAACCTCAACGAGCAGCAGGAAAGACAGTGCAACCCTGGAAACAAGTGATTATAAAGCAAACAGCATATATTTACAACCTAAGAGCAGTTACCTACGTCAGCTCATTTGAAAGCCTTTTTGTTGTTATGAGACATAAATAAAGAACAGGGTGAAGTTGGAGCTATCTGTGGGTCAGCGATTTCATTTGGGGTCTCTCTCTCTCTCTCTCTCTCTCTCTCTCTCTCTCTCTCTCTCTCTCTCTCTCTCTCTCTCTCTCCCTCTCTCTCTCACACACACACACACCGTTAATGGGGCATCAAATGGACCGAGATAATCTTCACATATATTAAACTATTAATGCTGCTGACCCCACCGATTCGACACCCATTCCCCCTGACCCCATTGATTCCACACTCATTCCCCCTGATCCCATTGATTCCGCACCCATCTCCCCTGACCCCACAGATTCCACACCCATCCCCTGACCCCCAATGATTTCTCACCCATGCCCCCTGACCCCAGTGGTTCCGCATCATGGGTCCAACAACGGCTACCATTACCATTCCCCTCTTCGCTAAACCATTCATGCGAGTGGTCCACCGGTCCAGCAGAGGTTACAATAGAAGCCTCCGCCTAACGAACCAACAGTGGTCCAACGGTCCAGCAGAGGTTACACTAGAAGTCTCCGCCTAACGAACCAATAGTGGTCTACCGGTCCAGCAAAAGATTACGATAGCCAAATATGCCTAAAAGTGGTTCATCGGTCCAGTAGAGGTTACGATAGCCACCTTTTCCCAACGAACCCACGGTGGTCCACCGGCCCAGAGGTTACGACAGCCACCTTTTCCCAACGAACCAACAGTGGTCCACTGGTCCAGACGTTACAATAGCCACTTCTGCCTAAAGAACAAACAGTGGTCCATCAAAGATTATGATGATCCGCTTTAACTGCCACTAGAGCGGTCCACTGATCCACTACATAACGTGGATATGCAATGATACACGGATACATTACACATGGATAAATAACTGCACATAAAGCATTAGGCTCTTCATATAACAAATCACGATATGCCAATAACAATGTTTTAACCCAGTGAGGAGTTCAACAAGACGGTTGCAACTACGAGAGTACCAACTCGGGGCCTCCTACAAGTGAAAGACACTGTACATACCCCAGTCACACAGGTAACTACATAGTGAGGGTTCCTCCTGCAGTTACTTTCTTCCAGATAACGATTATTACGTATGTCACATGGATTAGAGGCAATTCATGTATCCGGAGACTTGCAGGCAAAAGTTTGCGAATACAAGGGTCATCAATGATACTACATACACATACATACACACACACACACACACACACACACACACACACACACACACAGATCGAACCATCAACGTACTATAATGAGACCATCACTACCGAAGAGGGGAGTGTAGTCTCCCCTCACCAAGTGAGTTAACAAGACCCTGAGGGAAGAGAGACTCCCCTCACCCACATCATTTACCTGAGGGGAAATGTCACACTCTCTCGCACCTCACTCTACCTACCACAAGCCCAACATTGATGTATTTAAACACAAACACACAAATTCAGTCTTGTATATCTGAAAATTATACAATTATATTCTTGGAGAAGCACTAAAACCGTATGGCCCGTACAGAGTTTTAAGAATGGAAGATGGTTAAGTTTGATCTGCGAGACAGGGTAGTAAATATTATATATATATATATATATATATATATATATATATATATATATATATATATATATATATATATATATATATATATATATATAATGTGCCCTTTACCGGCACATATATGCCCATCTCTCTTATTTACTATGTGCTCCAGCGAAAAAATCTTTAAATACATTTGCCATGGTAAATCCAACATCTCCTTGAGTAACATTTCTCCTCCTTAGTCTTGAATACAGTTACAAAATTAGCCTATAGGAAGGAACAAACGAATGAGAATAGCATTCCAGAGGCAAAGACAAGCATTTAATAGGACAACTGAGACAGCTGCAACATTTGGGTAGCATTATTTTGGAATATCTAAATGTTGCAATGTGTTTCATTTATCAACTTTTCGCTATGTCTAGAGCTTTATCAAGTCATTCAGAGGTAACACCTAGCACGCTTACAGTATATACCTCTGGAGATTACACTTAGCACGCATATACACTCCTGAAGGAGTATATACTCATATATACTCCTGAGGTAAGGTGGAAGGTGCTAGACGTTAAAATTAGGACGCACATATACTCCTGGAGGTAAGATGGTAGCAATGAACCAGAATTACTGAAATATGAAAATCAATTATGATGAACCTACGACAGGTCAATATTGCTGGGTCGATGGTATAACCAGTGGACCACAACAGACCTAGTTGTCAACGCTAGGCTCAGAATATTTCCTAATCACAGTTCCTAAATGTTCACAAAATGTGCGCATGCTAGAGGTTTGGCTAGGCATAAAACACCTTGTTTATGTCCATCGTTTCGTGGTCCAGTGAATCCTGCTTCTAAATATACAGGTCCTGTACCCTGCCTTATGGGGACAACGCATGGTTTAGTGGTGCGAGTCATACAACCATTTCATTTATAATAATAATAATAATAATAATCTGATACCACAAGCATACCCCTCTTCCTATACCACACAGAACCCTCCTTGCTACAGACAAGTAATTAAGTGAATCAATCTCTCAATCTCAATCTCTCTCTCTCTCTCACATACACACACACACACACACACACGAGGGTACACAAAACATGTATTCACCTCAGTTTGTTTACCTAGCGGAGAGAAAGTTAATTAACATGTCTGACCCAATTAAGGAGAGGGGGAACGACCCTCACTTGACCCAAATTAAGCGAGGGGAAACCAACTACAAGCACGATAAAAAAAATGAAACCGATTTTAAAAGTAATGGTAAACAAAACAATCACATTAACAGAGGTAACTACTTAAGCTAAATCAATTTAAACCTGCATCTGATTTTACACCCTGCATTACTATTTAGCTACTGTATCTCATATTTGTTTCGTATTTACAAAAAAGTCCACTCGTTAATAACTTATTGTATCAATCAAAGCCGTCAGTGCTGCCAGTTTCTTTTTCACCATCAACATTACATAAATAGAGGAAGCCTACCACTGGGTTCTTTCAGAGCCGCCTTCCAAGATGGGGCTGCATCAGAAGAGCCGGAGCTGGAACCGCCGCCGCCAGCAACAGGGTGCCTGGCTAAGTTTGGCTCTAAATCGTGGTTGTGAACTGCGTTGAGGTTCTCAGGAGCCGCTTTTATTATTTGTGAGTGAACACACAAATAGCAAAGATACGAAGGAGAGCAGAGTAACAGTAGAAAGAAATGGAAAATTGCCGGTTGAATAATAAAAAGAAACCACTGATCTATTGCTGCTACTCCATTTTCCACACAGTGCGACAAGATGTTCTGACTTTCGGGATCACCCATTCCCCTACTTAGGCTACAGGATGGTTCATCCAGAAGTAGAACAAGGTTCAACAATGCCGCCCATCTAGACTGGGAGTACCATAGGTGCTAGCAGCATTCAGCTAGTGATGGTCGAGTGACCACTCAAGAACATCGACAGCTACACACCATCAGTCACTTCGAGAACATCAGGCGACCTCAGGTAGTACTTCCACCGCCAGACAACCACAGGATGAACCACCTGATGTCCCAACATGTGGTCTATCAAGTGGCCCAGACGGTCCACCTAATAACCCAATCAAATCTGTTTAGTGAGAATCACCTCAACACCCCAGTTGGTAGGAGCAGAAGCAGTCAGACAATGACGCTTTCCATAACCCCAGAGCAAAATATAGAAAAATCAAGACAAATTCCCGCTATTAAAGCCAAATAAGAGGGTACAAAAGGCGCTGGACTGTTGGTTTCTTGATCTACACCGCTCAAACCCACCCACTGCGCTAAGGTCGCTCCACCTTGAAAGTTAAGAGAACTATTAACGCTTAACTACAGTGATCTCCAAGGTCAAGAGGTGAGGGCGGTATTACCACCATCCACCTAGGGGTCCTGGGCGTCAACTCTCGCCATAAGAGACATTTCCCAATAATATTCAAAAAGTGAGTTCAATCTTTCCACAATGGTGCCATAACTCATGACATGGTTTGATACACTCAAATAATGTTTTATCCATAAAAGTGAAATATAAAAGGAAATCAGAAACTTTTATAACCTCGGAACTCTGAATATTGTCGCACTCCGCCTGAGGTCGCGAATTATCACTCAGTGTTAGATTATTATTGCATATTATCAATATATCACTGCCTTACTTCATAATAATAACAATAATAAATTATTATAGCTGAGTAAGCATAAAACCCGTGAGAAGTGGGAGGAAATCTGGTTTTATTCAAGAAAAAGGCTCTCCAATTCCTTGGATCCTAAGCCCTTTACCGTGTTCAAGACACCCTTCTTGAATTGCGGTTATCCACTTGTATTCCTCCTACCTTCAGTACAGGTGAGGTAATCTAGACCTTGAGGCATCAGACTTCAAGAACCATTATTGCTTGCCCTCTCCTATGGTATTTAGTCCAACATGACAGCAAAAGGCATTTAAAAAGTAACATGGACATTTGACCTTTATTGTATGGGGCTGTAGGTTCTATGTGAAGTTGTGGGCAGAAGTCTGTATAGGACCAGCACATTCTGGCACCACCAGTAATGATGCTCCTGCACACTCTGGCACCACCAGTGATGATGCTCCTGTACATTCTGGCACCACCAGTGTTGATGCTCCTGTACATTCTGGCACCACCAGTGATGATGCTCCGGCACATTCTGGCACTACCAGTAATGATGCTCCTGCACATTCTGGCACCACCAGTGATGATGCTCCGGCACATTCTGGCACTACCAGTAATGATGCTCCTGTACATTCTGGCACCACCAGTGTTGATGCTCCTGTACATTCTGGCACCACCAGTGATGCTCCGGCACATTCTGGCACCACCAGTGATGATGCTCCTGCACATTCTGGCACCACCAGTGATGATGCTCCTGCACATTCTGACACCACCAGTGATGATGCTCCTGCACATTCTGGCACCACCAGTGATGATGCTCCTGCACATTCTGGCACCACCAGTGATGATGCTCCTGCACATTCTGGCACCACCAGTGATGATGCTCCTGCACATTCTGACACCACCAGTGATGATGCTCCTGCACATTCTGGCACCACCAGTGATGATGCTCCTGCACATTCTGGCACCACCAGTGATGATGCTCCTGCACATTCTGGCACCACCAGTGATGCTCCGGCACATTCTGGCACATGTGATACGCGTACATAGCTGAACGTTACCAGGTGGTACACAACAACCACACTGCCAGGCGTGTCGCAGCCAAGGTTTCTGACTTATACGTGTTTATTCAATTTTATAAGATTATTTAACGCAACTCACAAACTCGTAATAACAAATCAGGCAACGGGTGGGGTTTGAAATCCACTTACTATGGGCTCAAACTCCACCCGTTCCAGGATTTAACATAACCTGTAATGAAGACAGAGTATTCTTAAGTTCAGAGTCAACGGTCAGAAATAGACGTTGGGAATAACTTATTTTTTTCAGAGGTTCTCCTGGATATCTACCGAAACCATTTTCTTCGTGTGATTAATGCCCCGAGTCTGACCGAAACGTTGTCATAAGTTTCTTTCTCCCGTGTGTAGGTTATTTGTGTAGTGTTTCAGTCACGGTATTTTGCCTTATTATTTATTTTAGGTTTGGGATTCATTAGACTCGCTGCTTGATGCTGACAGCAAACTGTACTGTACTCTCTTGAGTTCTTGAGATGCTGAATTCTCTCCCGAGATTCTTTTAGTTCATTATAAATATTGTCAAGGTTTGTTTGACACGACTTATCCGTTGCACTAACACTGAAGTTATCCATATATCGGAGATTTAGATATGTACTGAGTATTGTGTTGTAATCAGTGGAATAACTCTCGAAATTAGTTAATGCTGACAGTTTGAGAGCTGACAGCATGTTACCTACGCCCGAGAATCTTAGATAACTCAAAGTTTTGCTGATGAAATGTTTCCAATATTGTACTTGAAGCAGCATTTCTGAGTCAAGACTATTTTCACCAAGACGTATGTGAAGTATTTTCAACAAACTCGGCAATATAATTCCACTTATTTCCCTCAGTGATGAAAAGTGTGAGTTACCCAAGCAATATATTGCAAAGGCTTTTTTTTTTTGTTCACAGATGAGATATAACATTAAATAAGTGCTATTCTAGCGGGTAGGTACATTCTCAAAGAGCTTTGTACCTTTGTGGTATATTTTGTTATTTAAGAACCTCTAGTTTACTGCAGGCTGAAAGAATAACTGAAGTGGCTCACTATTTGTCTACAGTTTGCAATGATGTCTTGTTATTCTCTGCTCCAGAATGCAATCATAGGTAACCATTACAAGTGTACGTAGAAATCATGGCAGATATTTGTAACACGCTCCTTTAATTCCTTCCACACCACTGGAACCATTATCATTAATCCTGGTATCAAATGAATTTTGGAAGATGGTGTGCTGAATCAGGGAATTACTCAGAAAGGGAAGGGGAAAGGGAAACCAGGTCTTTCTCCCAGGGGCTATGTCTTTTTGGGGAAGCCTGATCTAGATTACAGATAAGAATGTTGGTGCACTGTAATAAGCCTACTGGCCCTTGCTATGTTACCGACACAATATACAGTTTACAGTATCTTATCGAGAAGTTTCGTGCATCAAGGACTCTTATCAATTCTCCTGGTTAACGAAACATCTTATCAAAATGCTATAAACTACATACTGTGTCTTATTACAATACATATCAATACATAATACGATTGATAAACATTTTACCCCATTTTAAGTCAACCTCACCCGTACCCTCTCGTGTACTTATCGTATCTATTTTTAAAGCTACCCAAAGTTTCTACTTCTTGACATGAAGCCAAGAAGTATAAATAGTAGAAGTCCTCAGGTTATAATTTAAATTTATATATAATTGGTAAGAAAATAAGAACACAAGAAAGGAGTACTGCAGTATCCCTACTGGCCCGTGATAGGCAAAATAAGACCAGATGAACAAGAGGCCTGTAAGAACAAGGGACCCATATGAACCTATTATCAGATTTTTAGTATATTCTGACTTAGAAATTAACTAGCGATTTTCATCACAAAATAAACAACATAATATAAGTACGTAATGTATTATATACAGAATAAGAACTATAATAAAACTCGTCGTAATATCAGGAATGGGAAGGAATGACAAGTGATAAATGGAAGTTACTTCTCAATAATCATTAGATTATATAATAAATAATATTCACCATTAATCATAATATTCACAATAGTAGAAAATGAAAGTGATTACTTAAAATTTGTTCAATTATAATCCCCGAAAAATCTAATTATTTTAAGAGGTATTAAGACACACTGGGCTACAAGCTCTACTTTCCTTAATTCCGCTACATAATCCAAAAATCAGACAACACAACATACTACCTAAACACACTATAAAAATACAATAGCCATCTCTAATAATCCCAGTTATAGGCTGTACACTCATGTAAAATTTATAATCCACTCAAGGTAAGAATTAACTTAACATTCACAACTCGACTCGTAAAAATATACCAAATTCTTGTCCTGCAGTTGCAGTAGCACTGTAGAATCTTCACCACATGTTCACCTGCCCTTGACACATCTCCAGGACTCGCATATATCCACTAATCTTAATTCCAGGCTGATATAACTGTGTCCTTAAACTAGAGCGATATCCGCCACACCTTCTCCTCACCATGACCTCAGCTGCACTGAGACGCAACACTCTCTTCCTCTTAATTTACACTCAATATTTTAAATAACACTAAATCAGCTAATTATTAGTTCTCTAACTATTGACAAAATAACAAGGATATTTCTTGGTATCTTTAGTGTTAAAACTAAACTTGTAAAATTAAAAAATAAATTTTGCCCCAAAAAGGTTTATGCCCACATTACAAAAATCTGCCTTATAAAAATCTATATTTTATTCATAGCCACACAATGAGCATCAAAGAACCCTGCTAGTACATAATCCTCCTTCAAAAACAGACACAACTCTCAAAAAAATAAAGTAAACAACAGTTACCCTTCCCTTGACAAGACTTACACACTCCTCATTAATACCCCAGATCCTTATAATTAATTTATTCAACAGTCACCAATATACTCTAGCAACTTTCTCTGGCATTACCCAGCCAAAAATGTGATTTTATAAACCCCTTACCTGTGAAGATAATAAAAAAATAAAATGTAAACTGGGCCTCAATATTTGGCAGCCTAATATACACCAGATGCTCCTAATACCAACACAATCACTAAAATCTTGTATAATTTAATAGCAATAAAAGCAAAAGCCATTAGAGTGTCAGTCATAAATGGCAAAAGGTCTCCTAGTATAAATGTGTTAAGATCACCGGCATTAAAAAGAGGGAAACGTGTGAACGCCAGACTGATAAGGGGAGAAACGTTTTTGAATATGGGGGGGGGTCACCAAAACTGGAAGTTAAGAAATGTGAGGGTGACGAGCCATACAAGGCAGGTGACGTGCTGGGGACACCAGCATTTCCTTGTTGTTTAAATCTTTGAGTCGAAGACAGTATCATTCAAGTGTCGTGATTAGCAATATAAATTTAAAAAAAAGTATATACATTTTTTTCGAATAAAATATTAAGGATTTTGTTGGCGTCTTTTTATTAATCTATCTTTATTCTCTGAACCTTGCAATTGCGATACACTTTATCGATAGAAGAGGGAGAGATGGGGGAAGAGCCCGACAAAATGCCTAGTCCTAGGGCCCAGGGCCCTCGTGGCTAGCTACGCCCGTGTTAAATTTCTATACTACTTCATGAATAATCTGGGTGATGTGACACGAAATCGTAACGACACTTGCAGGCAAACCACGGTACAGGTGGGGATTGAGCTCGCGGCAAGCGAGTCAAAAACTCCAGGCCAGTGCGTAAGCCACTGGGCCAGCTGGCTACAATATGATTCATCCAACTAGGTATATTTGTACACCATAGGGAAGTTAGCATGGGTCCCACTGTGACCACAAATGCAACTCTAGCTCAAGTCCCCTCAAAGCCGTCATCATGACTCACGAAATCGTAATGACATGATTCACGCGACTCACTTGTACACGGCTCACACTGTACACCATCACATGTGACTCACTGAGTCACATGTGATGGTGTACAGTGCATCACTCCACTGCATCACTCCACTCCCTGCATCACTCCACTCCCTGCATCACTCCACTCCACTCCCTGCACGGTATCACTCCACTCCCTGCACGTCATCACTCCACTCCCTTCACGGCATCACTCCACTCCCTTCACGGCATCACTCCACTCCCTTCACGGCATCACTCCACTCCCTTAACGGCATCACTCCACTCCCTTCACGGCATCACTCCACTCCCTTCACGGCATCACTCCACTCCCTTCACGGCATCACTCCACTCCCTTCACGGCATCACTCCACTCCCTTCACGGCATCACTCCACTCCCTTCACGGCATCACTCCACTCCCTTCACGGCATCACTCCACTCCCTTCACGGCATCACTCCACTCCCTTCACGGCATCACTCCACTCCCTTCACGGCATCACTCCACTCCCTTCACGGCATCACTCCACTCCCTTCACGGCATCACTCCACTCCCTTCACGGCATCACTCCACTCCCTTCACGGCATCACTCCACTCCCTTCACGGCATCAATCCACATAGTTCACGGGATCACTCCACTTCCTTCACGGGATCACTCCAATTCCTTCATTGCATCACTCCACTACCTGCACGGCATAACTCCACTTCTTTCACGGGATCACTCCACTTCCTGCACGGCATAACTCCACTTCCTGCACGGCATCACTCCACTTCCTGCACGGCATCACTCCACTTCCTGCACGGCATCACTCCACTTCCTGCACGGCATCACTCCACTTCCTGCACGGCATCACTCCACTTCCTGCACGGCATCACTCCACTTCCTGCACGGCATCACTCCACTTCCTGCACGGCATCACTCCACTTCCTGCACGGCATCACTCCACTTCCTGCACGGCATCACTCCACTTACTAAACACTCTGAGACCAAGGAATTTTCTCACGTCTTTATGGCACCTTCTTGTCTTCAACTCTTGTCAGTTATTTTGTCCATGGTTGTCTTCTGTAATATGTGGCTATCATCTCTGGCTGGAAGGTGGAGTGCCGCAATACAGGGGTGGAAGGTGGAGTGCCGCAATACAGGGGTGGAAGGTGGAGTGCCGCAATACAGGGGTGGAAGGTGGAGTGCCGCAATACAGGGGTGGAAGGTGGAGTGCCGCAATACAGGGGTGGAAGGCGGAGTGCCGCAATACAGGGGTGGAAGGCGGATTGCCGCAATACAGGGGTGGAAGGCGGAGTACCGCAATACAGGGGTGGAAGGCGGAGTGCTGCAATACAGGGGTGGAAGGCGGAGTGCCGCAATACAGGGGTGGAAGGCGGAGTGCCGCAATACAGGGGTGGAAGGTGGAGTGCCGCAATACAGGGGTGGAAGGCGGAGTGCCGCAATACAGGGGTGGAAGGCGAAGTACCGCAATACAGGGGTGGAAGGCGGAGTGCCGCAATACAGGGGTGGAAGGCGGAGTGCCGCAATACAGGGGTGGAAGGCGGAGTGCCGCAATACAGGGGTGGAAGGCGGAGTGCCGCAATACAGGGGTGGAAGGCGGAGTACCGCAATACAGGGGTGGAAGGCGGAGTACCGCAATACAGGGGTGGAAGGCGGAGTGCCACAATACAGGGCTGGAAGGCGGAGTGCCGCAATACGGGGGTGGAAGGCGGAGTGCCGCAATACGGGGGTGGAAGGCGGAGTGCCGCAATACGGGGGTGGAAGGCGGAGTGCCGCAATACAGGGGTGGAAGGCGGAGTGCTGCAATACAGGGGTGGAAGGCGGAGTGCCGCAATACAGGGGTGGAAGGCGGAGTGCCGCAATACAGGGGTGGAAGGCGGAGTGCCGCAATACAGGGGTGGAAGGCGGAGTGCCGCAATACAGGGGTGGAAGGCGGAGTGCCGCAATACAGGGGTGGAAGGCGGAGTGCCGCAATACAGGGGTGGAAGGCGGAGTGCCGCAATACAGGGGTGGAAGGCGGAGTGCCGCAATACAGGGGTGGAAGGCGGAGTGCCGCAATACAGGGGTGGAAGGCGGAGTGCCGCAATACAGGGGTGGAAGGCGGAGTGCCACAATACAGGGGTGGAAGGTAGAGTGCCGCAATACAGGGGTGGAAGGCGGAGTGCCACAATACAGGGGTGGAAGGCGGAGTGCCACAATACAGGGGTGGAAGGCGGAGTGCCGCAATACAGGGGTGGAAGGTGGAGTGCCGCAATACGAGGGTGTAACACAAGTCACTCTAGGTCAGGAATATTTTAACCAGAAACATTTCATCTAAAACATTATCAGATCTTTACGTATCTTTGCGCTTTTATGCATCCAAGTATTCGTTTGAGCATCCATACATATATACCTGTCAGCAATGTTTTGTAATCAATGAAGCACGCAGAAACAAGCAGAGGTATACACAGAGAAAGATCGCAGTTAGCAGGATTCGAAACTACGTGTGTAGAGTGACACAGCTCCCCAGGTGACGCTTTAGACCACTCAGCCAGATGCCATAAACTAGGTAGCCTGTTACAAGTCATCTTTCTTCCTAGCTTCGGGTACACCAGTGAGCCTCAGGCATAGTTTCCAGATCGCAGTCAGCAGGTGATGAGCTATGCTATTCCCCACACGAGGTTTCGAATCCTGCTGGCAGCTATCTTTCTATGCATATATATATATATATATATATATATATATATATATATATATATATATATATATATATATATATATATATATATATATATGGACGTGTCAGCGGATGGGTCAATGAAAGATGAGGTGAATCATAGAATTGATGAGGGAAAAAGAGTGAGTGGTGCACTTAGGAGTCTGTGGAAACAAAGAACTTTGTCCTTGGAGGCAAAGAGGGGAATGTATGAGAGTATAGTTTTACCAACGCTCTTATATGGGTGTGAAGCGTGGGTGATGAATGTTGCAGCGAGGAGAAGGCTGGAGGCAGTGGAGATGTCATGTCTGAGGGCAATGTGTGGTGTGAATATAATGCAGAGAATTCGTAGTTTGGAAGTTAGGAGGAGGTGCGGGATTACCAAAACTGTTGTCCAGAGGGCTGAGGAAGGGTTGTTGAGGTGGTTCGGACATGTAGAGAGAATGGAGCGAAACAGAATGACTTCAAGAGTGTATCAGTCTGTAGTGGAAGGAAGGCGGGGTAGGGGTCGGCCTAGGAAGGGTTGGAGGGAGGGGGTAAAGGAGGTTTTGTGTGCGAGGGGCTTGGACTTCCAGCAGGCATGCGTGAGCGTGTTTGATAGGAGTGAATGGAGACAAATGGTTTTTAATACTTGACGTGCTGTTGGAGTGTGAGCAAAGTAACATTTATGAAGGGATTCAGGGAAACCGGCAGGCCGGACTTGAGTCCTGGAGATGGGAAGTACAGTGCCTGCACTCTGAAGGAGGGGTGTTAATGTTGCAGTTTAAAAACTGTAGTGTAAAGCACCCTTCTGGCAAGACAGTGATGGAGTGAATGATGGTGAAAGTTTTTCTTTTTCGGGCCACCCTGCCTTGGTGGGAATCGGCCGGTGTGATAAAAAAAAAAAAAAATAATATATATGTGTGTGTGTGTGTGTGTGTGTGTGTGTGTGTGTGTGTGTGTGTGTGTGTGTGTGTGTGTGTGTGTGTGTGTCCCCGTCTGTAGTGGACTGTGTCCCTCTGTAGTGTGTGTGTGTGTATATATATATATATAAATATATATATATATATATATATATATATATATATATATATATATATATATATATATATATATATATGTATATATATATGTATATATATATATATATATGTATATATATATATATATATATATATATATATATATATATATATATATATATATATATATATATATATATATATTATATATATATATATTATATATATATATATATATATATATATATATATATATATATATATATATGCATATATATATGCACACATACCCACACAAAACAAGCCACGGGGTTGGGAATCTTTAACTCAAATACTTTAACACTTCTCAGTGCATCATCAGTAGGTATAGAATGTTACAAGGTAGCAACTGAAGAAGTGAGGTGAAGTTTATATATACAATTACATCCACGTCAGCATCAATGTAAAACACTGTAGACGATGAACACAAAACACTGTAGACGAGGACACAGTACGCTATAGACGAACACCATACACTACACAGGGACACACGGTACACTACAGAGGGACACACGGTACACTACACAGGGACACACGGTACACTACACAGGGACACACGGTACACTACACAGGGACACACGGTACACTACACAGGGACACACAGTACACTACAGAGGGACACACGGTACACTACACAGGGACACACGGTACACTACACAGGGACACACAGTACACTACAGAGTGACACACGGTACACTACAGAGAGGGACACAGTACACTACAGAGGGGGCACAGTACACTACAGAGTGACACACGGTACACTACAGAGGGGGCACAGTACACTACAGAGGGGGCACAGTACACTACAGAGTGACACACGGTACACTACAGAGGGGGCACAGTACACTACAGAGGGGGACACAGTACACTACAGAGGGGGACACAGTACACTACAGAGGGGGACACAGTACACTACAGAGGGGGACACAGTACACTACAGAGGGGGACACAGTACACTACAGAGGGGGACACAGTACACTACAGAGGGGGACACAGTACACTACAGAGGGGGACACAGTACACTACAGAGGGGGACACAGTACACTACAGAGGGGGACACAGTACACTACAGAGGGGACACAGTACACTACAGAGGGGGACACAGTACACTACAGAGGGGGACACAGTACACTACAGAGGGGGACAGTACACTACAGAGGGGGACACAGTACACTAGAGAGGGGGACAGTACACTACAGAGGGGGACACAGTACACTACAGAGGGGGACACAGTACACTACAGAGGGGGGGACAGTACACTACAGAGGGGGACACAGTACACTACAGAGGGGGACACAGTACACTACAGCGGGGGACATAATACACTACAGAGGGGGGCACAATGCACTACAGAGGGGGACATTACACTACAGAGGGGGACACAGTACACTACAGAGGGGGACAGTACACTACAGAGGGGGACACAGTACACTACAGAGGGGGAAAGTACACTACAGAGGGGGACACAGTACACTACAGAGGGGTACACAGTACACTACAGAGGGGGACACAGTACACTACAGAGGGGGACACAGTACACTACAGAGGGGGTCAAAGTACACTACAGAGGGGGACACAATGCACTGCAGAGGGGGACATAATACACTGCAGAGGGGGACACAATGCACTACAGAGGGGGACACAATGCACTACAGAGGGGGACACAGTACACTACAGAGGGGGACACAATACACTACAGAGGGGGACACAGTACACTACAGAGGGGGACAGTACACTACAGAGGGGGACACAGTACACTACAGAGGGGGACACAGTACACTACAGAGTGGGACACAGTACACTACAGAGGGGGACACAGTACACTACAGAGGGGGACACAGTACACTACAGAGGGGGACACAGTACACTACAGAGGGGGACATTATACACTACAGAGGGGGACACAGTACACTACAGAGGGGGACACAGTACACTACAGAGGGGGACACAGTACACTACAGAGGGGGACACAGTACACTACAGAGGGGGACACAGTACACTACAGAGGGGGACACAGTACACTACAGAGGGGGACACAGTACACTACAGAGGGGGACACAGTACACTACAGAGGGGGACACAGTACACTACAGAGGGGGACACAGTACACTACAGAGGGGGACACAGTACACTAGAGGGGGACACAGTACACTACAGAGGGGGACACAGTACACTACAGAGGGGGACACAGTACACTACAGAGGGGGACACAGTACACTACAGAGGGGGACACAGTACACTACAGAGGGGGACACAATACACTACAGAGGGGGACACAATACACTACAGAGGGAGACATAATACACTACTGAGGGAGACACAGGACACTACAGAGGGGGACACAGTACACTACAGAGGGGACACAGTACACTACAGAGGGGGACACAGTACACTACAGAGGGGGACATAATACACTACAGAGGGAGACACAGTACACTACAGAGGGGGACACAGTACACTACAGAGGGGGACACAGTACACTACAGAGGGGTACACAGTACACTACAGAGGGGGACACAGTACACTACAGAGGGGGTCACAGTACACTACAGAGGGGGTCACAGTACACTACAGAGGAGGACACAGTACACTACAGAGGGGGACACAGTACACTACAGAGGGGGGACACAGTACACTACAGAGGGGGACACAGTACACTACAGAGGGAGACAGTACACTACAGAGGGGGACACAGTACACTACAGAGGGGGACACAGTACACTACAGAGGGGGACACAGTACACTACAGAGGGGGACACAGTACACTACAGAGGGGGACACAGTACACTACAGAGGGGGACACAGTACACTACAGAGGGGGACACAGTACACTACAGAGGGGGACACAGTACACTACAGAGGGGGACATAATACACTACTGAGGGAGACACAGTACACTACAGAGGGGGACATAATACACTACAGAGGGGGACACAGTACACTACAGAGGGGGACACAGTACACTACAGAGGGGGACACAGTACACTACAGAGGGGGACACAGTACACTACAGAGGGGGACACAGTACACTACAGAAGGAGACACAGTACACTACAGAGGGGGACACAGTACACTACAGAGGGGGACACAGTACACTACAGAGGGGGACACAGTACACTACAGAGGGGGACACAGTACACTACAGAGGGGGACACAGTACACTACAGAGGGGGACACAGTACACTACAGAGGGGGACACAGTACACTACAGAGGGGGACACAGTACACTACAGAGGGGGACACAGTACACTACAGAGGGGGACACAGTACACTACAGAGGGGGACATAATACACTACAGAGGGAGACACAGTACACTACAGAGGGGGACACAGTACACTACAGAGGTGGACACAGTACACTACAGAGGGGGACACAGTACCCTACAGAGGGGGACA
>NC_091292.1:59162991-59165491 GCF_038502225.1 Cherax quadricarinatus
TATTTTCCTGAGTTCTCTGTCTTCTGTACCTTTTCCATTCTCTAGTACACCTAGTTTTTGCCTCCCTACACCTTTGGGTGAACCAAGGACTCGTTCTGTTCTTCCCATTATTTCTGTTTCCCTTGGGAACAAACCTCTCCTCTGCCTCCTTGCATTTTGTTGCCACATAGTCCATCATTTCTTGTACTGGTTTTCCTGTCAGTTCCCTCTCCCACTGAATGTTTTGAAGGAAGTTTCTCATGCCTGAGTAGTTTCCCCTTTTGTAGTTTGGTTTTTCCCACCCTATTCCTGCTACTCTCTCCACTTGGAGCTCAACTATGTAGTCGAAGCACAGAACCACATGATCACTAGCTCCCAGGGGCCTTTCATACAAGATATCCTCGATGTCTGAACTACTCAAGGTGAATACAAGGTCCAGTCTTGCTGGTTCATCTTCTCCTCTCTCTCTGGTAGTGTCTCTAACATGTTGATGCATGAGGTTTTCCAGTACTACATCCATCATCTTGGCTCTCCATGTTTCGGAACCCCCATGGGGCTCCAGGTTTTCCCAGTCAATCTCCTTGTGATTGAAATCACCCATAACTAGTAACTTTGCTCCCCCCACATGTGCTCTCCTGGCCACCTCGGCTAGTGTGTCGACCATGGCTCTGTTGCTCTCATCGTATTCTTCTCTTGGTCTCCTGCAGTTCTGTGGTGGGTTGTACATTACTGCAATTATCACCTTATGTCCCTCAGACTGGATTGTTCCTACTAAGTAGTCCCTTTCACCCGTGCCATCCATTCCTTCCATTTTCTCAAAACCCCACTGGCTTTTAATGAGCAGTGCAACTCCTCCTCCCCCTCTCCTCCCTCTGTCTTTCCTGAGGATTTGATATCCGGGTGGAAAGATTGAATCTGTTATTATTCTGATGAGTTTTGTTTCTGTGAGTGCTATTATGTCTGGGGATGTCTCCTTGATTCTTTCATGCCACTCCTCATACTTATTTGTTATTCCATCTGCATTTGTATACCATACCTTCAACTTCTTTTCTAAGACTGTGGTCTGGGAGGTGTATTGGGGTTGGGGAATTGGGAGACCTGATAAGGAACTATGGGTGGTTGCTGTGGGGGTGGAGTTTGTAATGTAGTGGGTTGGGGCATTGGATATGACATGGGTGTTTTGGTTTAGAGTGTTTGGCTGCACTGGGGTTGACCTGGTTGGGAGGCTTCTATAGGAAGCTGTGAGGGAGGTTGTATTTGATCTTCTTCCTGTGTCTGGGATCTCCTGTCTGTCTTCTCCATCCCCTCTCTTTCCTCCTTTCGCCTTTGTATCATCTCTCTCAGTTTCCGCCTTTCGTCTTGTGTTCTGTCGCGGTCGAGATACACCTTCCTGTATTCCGGCATGTCCCTTAATCGTGCTTTCTCCCACAGTATCCTGTTCCGAGTCGATTCTGCCTTGAAGGTCACTTTCACTGGCCGGGTTCTTTTTTTTACAAACCCCCCTATTCTCCGAAAATTTTCCAGCTGGGTCATGTCGTCTTCTCCGATTACTTTCATGATGCTTTCAATTGCTTTTTTTTTCCCCTTGTTTTCTTGCTTCATATGTTTCCCCTTCAACTTCCTGTAGCCCATACACAAAGACTGACCTCACCCTTTCATTCTCCCACTGCATATCCCTGTGTATCCCCTCATTCAATTTGATTTCCTCCATTGCAGCTTTCCTTTCTTCAGTTTCACTAGCTACTGTACATGGGCTCAGTGGCCTGTCATTTTCCCTTCTCGGCTTTCCCTGGGCTCTGTTGTGGTCTTTTAGGGCCTCCACATATAGCTTAGCTCTTTCATTTACTACAGTCTCCACTGATAGAGCTTCTACATGCAGTTTTGCTCCTTCTGTCCCTACAGTCCCCTTATTTGTGGCTGAGGTAGCGGTCTCTGTTGTCAATCCCAAAATGTTATTTAGTTCTTTAGTCTGTTTCAGATTTTCCAGTTCCTCTTCTAAACTCTGTATCCTGGCCTCTGCTGCTTTGACTTTCACCTCCCACTTCCTGCTTTCCATGTCTATCCTCTCTTCCATTCTCATGCTAAGTTCTTCTAGTTTCTTTTCCCATTCTTGTTCCCTTTTTGTGAGCTCTGCTGCCCAATCTTCCTTTGCAGTTCCCTCCTCCTGTCCCTTGGGTTTTCTTGTTGCTCTCTGGCAACCCATTTTTTTTTATCCTGATTGCCTCAGAGTGGGAAACCTATGTAATTCTGTATGTTAGGTTAGTACTGTATATGTCAGAGTGTGGGGGGGAGGTAGAGGAGGAACTGTGGCTATATGGGAGAGTAGTGGGGAGGGGGAGTGGGAATGAGAGTGAATCAAGTGGTAAGTGGGTGAGTGGGAGAGGGAGAGGTGGGGAGGGGGAGGGTGAATGAGGGATGGGAGGGATCAGGTGAAGGTGTGAGCTGTCGGGGGGGGAGGGGGGGAGTGTATGTGTGAGTCTGGCAATATGTGTGTGTGTGTGTGTGTGTGTATTGTGTGTGT
>NC_091292.1:59167991-59175491 GCF_038502225.1 Cherax quadricarinatus
TCTCTGAGTGAGGTGTTGTTACCTTCTCTGTGTGAGGTGTTGTTACCTTCTCTGAGTGAGGTGTTGTTACCTTCTCTGTGTGAGGTGTTGTTACCTTCTCTGAGTGAGGTGTTGTTACCTTCTCTGTGTGAGGTGTTGTTACCTTCTCTGAGTGAGGTGTTGTTACCTTCTCTGAGTGAGGTGTTGTTACCTTCTCTGAGTGAGGTGTTGTTACCTTCTCTGAGTGAGGTGGTGTCACCTCAGTGCTTCTCATGCATCTTCATACTCCATGGCCTTGGATGCACTGGAAGAAAATCAGAATGCAGATGTAATATACACAGACTTTGCAAAAGCATTTGACAAATGCGATCATGGCGTAATAGCCCATAAAATACGTGCTAAAGGAATAACTGGTAAAGTGGGGAGATGGATCTTCAACTTCCTAACAAATCGAACACAAAGAGTTGTGGTCAACAGAGTTAAATCGGAGGCTGCCATAGTGAAGAGCTCTGTTCCACAAGGCACAGTACTCGCCCCCATCTTATTCCTTATCCTCATATCAGACATAAACAGAGATATACACCACAGCACCGTATCATCCTTTGCGGATGATACTAGGATCTGCATGAGGCTGTCATCTGCTGAGGACGCGGTTAACCTCCAAGAAGATATAAACAAAGTTTTCCAGTGGGCAACGGTAAACAATATGATGTTCAATGAGGACAAATTCCAACTACTCCGTTATGGAAAACTGGAGGAGATAATAACTAGAACAGAGTATACTACTGACTCCGGCCATACAATAGAGCGGAAAAATAATGTAAGGGACCTGGGAGTAGTAATGTCTGAGGATCTCACTTTCAAGGATCACAACAGTCCCACGATCGCACGTGCAAAGAAAATGATAGGATGGATAATGAGAACTTTCAAAACGAGAGATGCCAAGCCCATGATGATCCTTTTCAAATCACTTGTTCTCTCTAGGCTGGAATACTGCTGTACATTAACATCTCCATACAAAGCAGGTGAAATCGCAGATCTAGAGAGTGTACAGAGATCCTTTACTGCACGTATAAGTTCTGTCAAGCACCTTAACTACTGCGAACGCTTGGAAGCACCTGACTTGTACTCGTTGGAACGCAGGAGGGAGAGATATATCATAATCTACACTTGGAAAATCTTGGAAGGAATGGTCCCAAATCTGAACACAGAAATCACTCCCTACGAAAGTAAAAGACTGGGCAGGCGATGCAAAATGCCGCCAATAAAAAGTAGGGGCGCCATTGGTACACTAAGAGAAAACACCATAAGTGTCCGGGGCCCAAAACTGTTCAACAGCCTCCCATCAAGCATTAGGGGAATTGCCAATAAACCCCTGGCTGCCTTCAAGAGAGAGCTGGACAGATACCTAAAGTCAGTGCCGGATCAGCCGGGCTGTGGCTCGTACGTCGGACTGCGTGCGGCCAGCAGTAACAGCCTGGTTGATCAGGCCCTGATCCATCGGGAGGCCTGGTCATGGACCGGGCCGCGGGGGCGTTGATCCCCGGAATAACCTCCAGGTAACCTAACCTCCAGGTAACCTTCAAATTTCCAACACGTGTTTACGGTAACGAGGACAAAATTCTTGTTACAACGGTCGTGTTTTCATGCCCTATGAAGGAAGTTACTGAACCCATTCTCAGTGCCCCGGTGACCTGGTGGATAAAGCTCCCGCTTCACACACGAAGGGCCCGGGTTCGATTCCCGGCGGGTGGAAACATTTCGACACGTTTCCTTACACCTGTTGTCCTCTTCACTTAGCAGCAAATAGGTACCTGGGTGTTAGTGGACTGGTGTGGGTTGCATCCTGGGGGACAAGATTGACGACCACAATGGAAGTTACAGTCCTCGATGACGCACTGACTTTCATGAGTTATCCTGGGTTTACCTGGAGTTTACCTGGAGAGAGTTCCGGGGGTCAACGCCCCCGCGGCCCGGTCTGAGACCAGGCCTCCTGGTGGATCAGAGCCTGATCAACCAGGCTGTTGCTGCTGGCTGCACGCAAACCAACATACGAGCCACAGCCCGGCTGATCCGGAACTAACTTTAGGTGCTTGTCCAGTGCCAGCTTGAAGACTGCCAGGGGTCTGTTGGTAATCCCCCTTATGTGTGCTGGGAGGCAGTTGAACAGTCTCGGGCCCCTGACACTTATTGTATGGTCTCTTAACGTGCTAGTGACACCCCTGCTTTTCATTGGGGGGATGGTGCATCGTCTGCCAAGTCTTTTGCTTTCGTAGTGGGTGATTTTCGTGTGCAAGTTCGGTACTAGTCCCTCTAGGATTTTCCAGGTGTATATAATCATGTATCTCTCCCTCCTGCGTTCCAGGGAATACAGGTTTAGGAACCTCAAGCGCTCCCAATAATTGAGGTGTTTTATCTCCGTTATGCGCGCCGTGAAAGTTCTCTGTACATTTTCTAGGTCGGCAATTTCACCTGCCTTGAAAGGTGCTGTTAGTGTGCAGCAATATTCCAGCCTAGATAGAACAAGTGACCTGAAGAGTGTCATCATGGGCTTGGCCTCCCTAGTTTTGAAGGTTCTCATTATCCATCCTGTCATTTTTCTAGCAGATGCGATTGATACAATGTTATGGTCCTTGAAGGTGAGATCCTCCGACATGATCACTCCCAGGTCTTTGACGTTGGTGTTTCGCTCTATTTTGTGGCCAGAATTTGTTTTGTACTCCGGAGGCTAACCCTCCGGAGTTAAAAATCCGAAGAAAATCTTACCTTATCTTATGTTATCTTATCCTGTAATGGCTCAGATAACTTCCAAAACCCTTGGTGGAGTAACTTCAGTCGTTCACCAGAGGTGCCGAAAATTACGATGACGGCCGAGAGTGAAATTCAGACGTGTTGGCGCAGATCTGGCGATTTTGTGTGTATAATAATGTTAAATTTTGATTCCAGTTAAATCACGTTAAATAAATTTCACTGCAGCTTTTCTGAACGACTTTAATATTGAACGGATGATGTGTCTTAGGAAGGGAAGCCCCTCTGACCTGGAATTCTCTCTTCTGGGCAGAAATAAGTCACTGTTAAACTTTATTAAGTTCTCCTTAGCCAAATTTACTTAAATCAACATGTGCGTGTGTCTTTAAGATCATACATAAATATTATATACACTAGACTCACATAAAACTTACTCATTTTCTTTCCTAAAGGTGGTCGATCTTGCTTAGCAAAAAGTTGGGTTGATTGTATCCTGCGTAACTCCAAGTTCACTTTTCGGGAGGGGGGGGGGGAATATTGGAAAATTTAAATGCTACTTTTCACGGGATAATTTCTGAGTGTCTCATCTGATTATCCTCAAGCCTTCCATCCGTATAACGTAAAAATGCAACATCTGAACGGCTTCATACTTAATGTGCTTGTGTATTTTAGGACAGTGCTCTCTTTGGTCACTCTGAAAAGCTTAGCTTTGGACCCCTGTATGTCCTAATTTACATTTTTTATTGAAGAAATGTGGCTATTAGTTACCATATGATGACTTGCAGATACATTTCCTGATTACCTTCAAATCTTCAACGCAAATATTTAAGAGCATCAACTTATGCCGCACTCTGCACCATTCCAATCGCGTACATTGAGGCACAAGGGACTGAGATTATGGAATACGGGGGAGACCTTCCTCGGATCACACAACGACCTAAATACTTCATGATTATTATTATATGTACGTTACAGCACTAAGCGTCTTACTGGCAACTCGCTCAGCCACAGGTCTGTTATCCGGAGACTGGATGATTGATGGGCAATTACTGCCATGAAGACCATAGTTAGTTTCCGGTTTACTGGATCCCTAAATAATGTGTGTGTGTTTATCTTGCCTAATGGATATGGGTCTCTCTCTCTCTCTCTCTCTCTCTCTCTCTCTCTCTCTCTCTCTCTCTCTCATTTATCCGGAGAGAGACTAGACAACATTCTGACAGCGTGCGTAGAGTAGATGTCGAATAAACAGACCAGAAACCACGATATCAGAATAACACCTTCAGAAGAGGCCGGATAAAGAGAACATAAACCTAAAAGATAAGCACAGTAAGCGAAGTCCGAATAGAATACGTGGAAGAATAAAGAAAGCTTCAGAAAAACCAGCTTTTACTAGGAGAACTCTAAGCTTTTGTTGAGACCTTTAACAAGTCTCGACTTTGTAAAGCGTTACACAGGTCCCCCGTCTCACCCGAGTGCACAGATGTGACTCGACACCCCGCAACCACAGATAGGCGAGTGCACACACTCCTTCCCCCTCTCAACCACCTGGAAGGTGATGGGTGGGCACCCCCCTCCCCTTTAATCCACCCCCCCCCCCCCCCCCGCCTCTGAGTGAACCAAGTGAACAACATTCAGGGTGAACCAAGAGAACAACATTCTGAGTGAACCAAGAGAACAACATTCTGAGTGAACCAAGAGAACAACATTCTGAGTGAACCAAGTGAACAACATTCTGAGTGAACCAAGAGAACAACATTCTGAGTGAACCAAGAGAACAACATTCTGAGTGAACCAAGTGAACAACATTCTGAGTGAACCAAGAGAACAACATTCTGAGTGAACCAAGAGAACAACATTCTGAGTGAACCAAGTGAACAACATTCTGAGTGAACAACATTCTGAGTGAACCAAGAGAACAACATTCTGAGTGAACCAAGTGAACAACATTCTGAGTGAACCAAGAGAACAACATTCTGAGTGAACCAAGTGAACAACATTCTGAGTGAACCAAGAGAACAACATTCTGAGTGAACCAAGTGAACAACATTCTGAGTGAACAACATTCTGAGTGAACCAAGAGAACAACATTCTGAGTGAACCAAGAGAACAACATTGAGGGTGAACCAAGTGAACAACATTCTGAGTGAACAAAGAGAACAACATTCTGAGTGAACCAAGAGAACAACATTGAGGGTGAACCAAGTGAACAACATTGAGGGTGAACCAAGTGAACAACATTCTGAGTGAACCAAGTGAACAACATTCTGAGTGAACCAAGTGAACAACATTCTGAGTGAACCAAGAGAACAACATTGAGGGTGAACCAAGTGAACAACATTCTGAGTGAACCAAGAGAACAACATTCTGAGTGAACCAAGTGAACAACATTCTGAGTGAACCAAGAGAACAACATTCTGAGTGAACCAAGTGAACAACATTCTGAGTGAACCAAGTGAACAACATTCTGAGTGAACCAAGAGAACAACATTCTGAGTGAACCAAGAGAACAACATTGAGGGTGAACCAAGTGAACAACATTCTGAGTGAACCAAGTGAACAACATTCTGAGTGAACAACATTCTGAGTGAACCAAGAGAACAACATTCTGAGTGAACCAAGAGAACAACATTCTGAGTGAACCAAGAGAACAACATTCTGAGTGAACCAAGTGAACAACATTCTGAGTGAACCAAGAGAACAACATTGAGGGTGAACCAAGTGAACAACATTCTGAGTGAACCAAGAGAACAACATTGAGGGTGAACCAAGTGAACAACATTCTGAGTGAACCAAGTGAACAACATTCTGAGTGAACCAAGTGAACATTCTAAGTGAACCAAGAGAAAAACATTGAGGGTGAACCAAGTGAACAACATTCTAAGTGAACCAAGTGAACAACATTCTGAGTGAACCAAGTGAACAACATTCTGAGTGAACCAAGTGAACAACATTCAGGGTGAACCAAGTGAACAACATTCTGAGTGAACCAAGTGAACAACATTCAGGGTGAACCAAGTGAACAACATTCTGAGTGAACCAAGTGAACAACATTCAGGGTGAACCAAGTGAACAACATTCTGAGTGAACCAAGTGAACAACATTCTGAGTGAACCAAGTGAATAACATTCAAAGTGAACCAAGTGAACAACATTCTGAGTGAACCAAGTGAATAACATTCAAAGTGAACCAAGTGAACAACATTCTGAGTGAACCAAGTGAACAACATTCAGGGTGAACCAAGTGAACAACATTCTGAGTGAACCAAGTGAACAACATTCAGGGTGAACCAAGTGAACAACATTCTGAGTGAACCAAGTGAACAACATTCAGGGTGAACCAAGTGAACAACATTCTGAGTGAACCAAGTGAATAACATTCAAAGTGAACCAAGTGAACAACATTCTGAGTGAACCAAGTGAACAACATTCAGGGTGAACCAAGTGAACAACATTCTGAGTGAACCAAGTGAACAACATTCTGAGTGAACCAAGAGAACAACATTCAGGGTGAACCAAGTGAACAACATTCTGAGTGAACCAAGTGAACAACATTCTGAGTGAACCAAGTGAACAACATTCTGAGTGAACCAAGTGAACAACATTCAAAGTGAACCAAGTGAACATTCTGAGTGAACCAAGTGAACAACATTCAAAGTGAACCAAGTGAACATTCTGAGTGAACCAAGTGAACAACATTCAAAGTGAACCAAGTGAACATTCTGAGTGAACCAAGTGAACAACATTCTGAGTGAACCAAGTGAACAACATTCTGAGTGAACCAAGTGAACAACATTCTGAGTGAACCAAGTGAACAACATTCAAAGTGAACCAAGTGAACATTCTGAGTGAACCAAGTGAACAACATTCAAAGTGAACCAAGTGAACATTCTGAGTGAACCAAGTGAACAACATTCAAAGTGAACCAAGTGAACATTCTGAGTGAACCAAGTGAACAACATTCAAAGTGAACCAAGTGAACATTCTGAGTGAACCAAGTGAACAACATTCAAAGTGAACCAAGTGAACATTCTGAGTGAACCAAGTGAACAACATTCAAAGTGAACCAAGTGAAAATTCTGAGTGAACCAAGTGAACAACATTCAAAGTGAACCAAGTGAACATTCTGAGTGAACCAAGTGAACAACATTCAAAGTGAACCAAGTGAACATTCTGAGTGAACCAAGTGAACAACATTCAAAGTGAACCAAGTGAACATTCTGAGTGAACCAAGTGAACAACATTCAAAGTGAACCAAGTGAACATTCTGAGTGAACCAAGTGAACAACATTCAAAGTGAACCAAGTGAACAACATTCAAAGTGAACCAAGTGAACATTCTGAGTGAACCAAATGAAAAGATAAATAATTGGTTAATTAAGTTATTATAGAGAATTATCCAGCGTGTCAGGTCACACCAGTTATTCTTCCCACTCGCCTCACATTATTCCTATATAAATTTTTAAAATACTCGAACCAAGTAGGATATTTCACCTATATACATTTCTCAGTTTGAAAATTTTCTATATTCTTCATTTCGTGTCCTAAATAAATTCACATTTATCTATTTTTTTTTTACTTCGTAGCATAAGTTTGTGTGTGTGTGTGTGTGTGTGCGTGTGTGTGTGTGTGTGTGCTAGTGTGTGTGTGTGTGTGTGTGTGTGTGTGTGTGTGTGTGTGTGTGTGTGTGTGTGCTAGTGTGTGTGTGTGTGTGTGTGTGTGTGTGTGTGTGTGTGTGTGTGTGTGTGTGTGTGTGCTAGTGTGTGTGTGTGTGTGTG
>NC_091292.1:59180491-59217991 GCF_038502225.1 Cherax quadricarinatus
TCTATTATCTGCTGAGAAGTCCAAAAGCAGTAATGTTGACAAATTTCTATTTTGTCATCTGTTAAAATATCTGAAAATCAACTTCCGTACTTCTGTTCTTATTGACCTTATTTTATGAGCTGATATTTCATGACTGCATTTGGCATAGCCTTCAAAAATCCTGTAGACATTAGTGTTTTGTTATCCTTGAAAGGCCTCCTTGATTTTGTCATAATAATCTATTAGTTATCATTAGCAAGATCTTCTTTAAGTCACTTGTTTTCTCCAGGCTGGAATACTGCTGTACACTGACGCTCCCCTTCAAGACTGTTGAGCTTGTATATAAATCAAACCTATTGGCTACTAGGAACACGAAACCTTTTGAACCGTGTTTCTTGAACATTAGGCGACAAAGGTACATCATAATTTACACCTAGAAAATCCTGGAGGGACTGGTCTGTAACTTGAACACCGAAGTCACTCCGTATGAAAACAAGAGACTTAGACGGTCAAAAATACCTCGTGTAAGAGCAGGAGCACAACGAGCACACACAAAGCTCGCTAGATGTTTGAGGTCCTGTATCTCAACACCACCATTACATGCATAGGGGAAATTACCAATATATATCTGGCTGCCTTCAAAAGAGAAATCGATAAGCTTCTCAAATCAGCCCCTGAACAGCCGGGCTGTGATCCATATGACGGGCTGCATGTGACCAGCAGTAACAGCCTGGTTGATCAAGGCATTTTTTGTGGGGGGGGGAGTTTAACAAAGTTAATAAATACTACTACTACTAATAAAGTTAATAATAGCAATAATAATAAGGAAATAGTAACACTGAAAGTAAAATAATGAGGGCACATCTCTTCAGTGCTTGATTAATTAATATGACTGACATTGCACTGGAGCGTTGTGCGTCACTGAGCGTTGTGCGTCACTGAGCGTTGTGCGTCACTGAGCGTTGTGCGTCACTGAGCGTCATCAACACAGCTGCGTCATTATCAACTTCGTTGTTGTTGCAGCAGCAGCAATTCCAACTTACTGTTACTTTCGCTAATTTGCTGTTATATTGCCAAAATAATCAGTTATCACTAAGTAATGAGCACGATTCAAAGACCATTAACCGCATTCCATGAACTATATCCATAATCCGTTCCTCGTCATTGACCATAAACCGTGGAAATAATTCAACGAAAATTATCCTGAACTTTAAGCGATATATTTCTTTAGTGTTGAATAATTTCAGCTGATTTTACATGGGGTTAGAGTCAATGAAATTATATTGTGTTACGTGTGTGATCCCCGCCTTCAACACACACTAGCACACACACACACACACACACACACTAGCACACACACACACACACACACACACTAGCACACACAAATCCTGTGTCACAAACCTTCTGGAGTTCTATGATAAAATAACAGAAGTAAGACAAGAGAGAGAGGGGTGGGTTGATTGCATCTTCTTGGACTGCAAGAAGGCCTTTGACACAGTTCCTCACAAGAGATTAGTGCAGAAGCTAGAGCATCAGGTGCATATAACAGGAAGGGCACTGCAATGGATCAGAGAATACCTGACAGGGAGGCAACAACGAGTCATGGTACGTAATGATGTATCACAGTGGGCACCTGTGACGAGCGGGGTCCCACAGGGGTCGGTCCTAGGACCAGTGCTATTTTTGGTATATGTGAACGACATGACGGAAGGGTTAGACTCAGAAGTGTCCCTGTTTGCAGATGATGTGAAGTTAATGAGGAGAATTAAATCTGATGAGGACCAGGCAGGACTTCAAAGAGACCTGGACAGACTGGACACCTGGTCCAGCAAATGGCTTCTCGAATTTAATCCTGCCAAATGCAAAGTCATGAAGATAGGGGAAGGGCACAGAAGACCACAGACAGAGTATAGGCTAGGTGGCCAAAGACTGCAAACCTCACTCAAGGAGAAAGATCTTGGGGTGAGTATAACACCGAGCATGTCTCCGGAAGCACACATCAATCAGATAACTGCTGCAGCATATGGGCGCCTGGCAAACCTGAGAACAGCATTCCGATACCTTAGTAAGGAATCATTCAAGACACTGTACACCGTGTATGTCAGGCCCATACTGGAGTATGCAGCACCTGTTTGGAACCCGCACTTGATAAAGCACGTCAAGAAACTAGAGAAAGTACAAAGGTTTGCGACAAGGTTAGTTCCAGAGCTAAGGGGAATGTCCTATGAAGAAAGATTAAGGGAAATCGGCCTGACGACACTGGAGGACAGGAGGGTCAGGGGAGACATGATAACGACATATAAAATACTGCGTGGAATAGACAAGGTGGACAAAGACAGGATGTTCCAGGGAGGGGACACAGAAACAAGAGGCCACAATTGGAAGTTGAAGACACAAATGAGTCAGAGAGATAGTAGGAAGTATTTCTTCAGTCATAGAGTTGTAAGGCAGTGGAATAGCCTAGAAAATGACGTAGTGGAGGCAGGAACCATACACAGTTTTAAGACGAGGTTTGATAAAGCTCATGGAGCGGGGAGAGAGAGGGCCTAGTAGCAACCGGTGAAGCGGGGCCAGGAGCTAGGACTCGACCCCTGCAACCACAAATAGGTGAGTACAAATAGGTGAATACACACACACACACTAGCACACACACACACATGGAGGAAATCAAATTGAATGAGGGGATACACAGGGATATGCAGTGGGAGAATGAAATGGTGAGGTCAGTCTTTGTGTATGGGCTACAGGAAGTTGAAGGGGAAACATATGAAGCAAGAAAACAAGGGAAAAAAAGCAATTGAAAGCATCATGAAAGTAATCGGAGAAGACGACATGACCCAGCTGGAAAATTTTCGGAGAATAGGGGGGTTTGTAAAAAAAAGAACCCGGCCAGTGAAAGTGACCTTCAAGGCAGAATCGACTCGGAACAGGATACTGTGGGAGAAAGCACGACTAAGGGACATGCCGGAATACAGGAAGGTGTATCTCGACTGCGACAGAACACAAGACGAAAGGCGGAAACTGAGAGAGATGATACAAAGGCGAAAGGAGGAAAGAGAGGGGATGGAGAAGACAGACAGGAGATCCCAGACACAGGAAGAAGATCAAATACAACCTCCCTCACAGCTTCCTATAGAAGCCTCCCAACCAGGTCAACCCCAGTGCAGCCAAACACTCTAAACCAAAACACCCATGTCATATCCAATGCCCCCACCCACTACATTACAAACTCCACCCCCACAGCAACCACCCATAGTTCCTTATCAGGTCTCCCACTTCCCGAACACCAATACACCTCCCAGACCACAGTCTTAGAAAAGAAGTTGAAGGTATGGTATACAAATGCAGATGGAATAACAAATAAGTATGAGGAGTGGCATGAAAGAATCAAGGAGACATCCCCAGACATAATAGCACTTACAGAAACAAAACTCACCAGAATAATAACAGATTCAATCTTTCCACCCGGATATCAAATCCTCAGGAAAGACAGGGAGGAGAGGGGGAGGAGGAGTTGCACTGCTCATTAAAAGCCAGTGGGGTTTTGAGAAAATGGAAGGAATGGATGGCACGGGTGAAAGGGACTACTTAGTAGGAACAATCCAGTCTGAGGGACATAAGGTGATAATTGCAGTAATGTACAACCCACCACAGAACTGCAGGAGACCAAGAGAAGAATACGATGAGAGCAACAGAGCAATGGTCGACACACTAGCCGAAGTGACCAGGAGAGCACATGTGGGGGGAGCAAAGTTACTAGTTATGGGTGATTTCAATCACAAGGAGATTGACTGGGAAAACCTGGAGCCCCATGGGGGTTCCGAAACATGGAGAGCCAAGATGATGGATGTAGTACTGGAAAACCTCATGCATCAACATGTTAGAGACACTACCAGAGAGAGAGGAGAAGATGAACCAGCAAGACTGGACCTTGTATTCACCTTGAGTAGTTCAGACATCGAGGATATCTTGTATGAAAGGCCCCTGGGAGCTAGTGATCATGTGGTTCTGTGCTTCGACTACATAGTTGAGCTCCAAGTGGAGAGAGTAGCAGGAATAGGGTGGGAAAAACCAAACTACAAAAGGGGGAACTACTCAGGCATGAGGAACTTCCTTCAAAACATTCAGTGGGAGAGGGAACTGACAGGAAAACCAGTACAAGAAATGATGGACTATGTGGCAACAAAATGCAAGGAGGCAGAGGAGAGGTTTGTTCCCAAGGGAAACAGAAATAATGGGAAGAACAGAACGAGTCCTTGGTTCACCCAAAGGTGTAGGGAGGCAAAAACTAGGTGTACTAGAGAATGGAAAAGGTACAGAAGACAGAGAACTCAGGAAAATAAAGAGTTTAGCCGAAGAGCCAGAAATGAATATGCAAAGATAAGAAGGGAGGCTCAGCGACAATATGAAAATGACATAGCATCGAAAGTCAAGACTGACCCGAAGCTGTTGTACAGCCACATCAGGAGGAAAACAACAGTCAAGGACCAGGTAATCAGACTGAGGAAGGGTGATGGGGAATTCACAAGAAACGACCGAGAGGTATGTCAGGAGCTCAACACGAGATTTAAAGAAGTATTTACAGTGGAAACCAGTAGGACTCCAGGAAATCAGAACAGGGGGGTACACCAGCAAGTGCTGGATGAGGTACATATAACCAAGGAGGAAGTGAAGAAGCTGCTATGCGAACTTGACACCTCAAAGGCGGTGGGACCAGACAACATCTCTCCGTGGGTCCTTAAAGAGGGAGCAGAGATATTGTGTGTGCCATTAACAAAGATCTTCAACACATCATTTGAAACTGGGCAACTCCCTGAGGTATGGAAGATGGCAAATGTAGTCCCAATTTTTAAAAAGGGAGACAGACATGAGGCACTAAACTACAGACCTGTATCACTAACGTGTATAGTATGCAAGGTCATGGAGAAGATCATCAGGAGGAGAGTGGTGGACCACCTGGAAAGAAACAAGTGTATAATTGACAACCAGCATGGTTTCAGGGAAGGAAAATCCTGTGTCACAAACCTACTAGAGTTTTATGACAAGGTGACAGAAGTAAGACAAGAGAGAGAGGGGTGGATCGACTGCATTTTTTTGGACTGCAAAAAGGCCTTCGACACAGTTCCTCACAAGAGGTTACTGAAAAAGCTAGAAGATCAGGCACACATAACAGGAAAGGCACTGCAATGGATCAGAGAATACCTGACAGGGAGGCAACAACGAGTCATGGTACGTGACGAGGTGTCAGAGTGGGCGCTTGTGACAAGCGGGGTTCCACAGGGGTCAGTCCTAGGACCTGTGCTGTTCTTGGTGTATGTGAACGACATAACGGAAGGGATAGACTCAGAAGTGTCCTTGTTTGCAGATGATGTGAAGTTAATGAGAAGAATCAAATCGGATGAGGATCAGGCAGGACTACAAAGAGACCTGGACAGGCTACAAGCCTGGTCCAGAAACTGGCTCCTTGAGTTTAACCCTGTCAAATGCAAAGTCATGAAGATTGGGGAAGGGCAAAGAAGACCGCAGACACAATATAGTTTAGATGGCCAAAGACTGCAAACCTCACTCAAGGAAAAAGATCTGGGGGTGAGTATAACACCGAGCATATCTCCTGAGGCGCACATAAATCAGATAACTGCTGCAGCATACAGGCGCCTGGCAAACCTACGGATAGCGTTCCGATACCTCAATAAGGAGTCGTTCAAGACACTGTATACCATTTACGTCAGGCCCATACTGGAGTATGCAGCACCAGTTTGGAATCCACACCTAGTCAAGCACGTCAAGAAATTAGAGAAAGTGCAAAGGTTTGCAACAAGACTAGTCCGAGAGCTACGGGGATTGTCGTACGAAGAAAGGTTGAGGGAAATCGGCCTGACGACACTGGAGGCCAGGAGGGTCAGGGGAGACATGATAACGACATATAAAATACTGCGCAGAATAGACACGGTGGACAAAGACAGGATGTTCCAGAGATGGGACACATACACAAGAGGTCACAATTGGAAGTTGAAGACTCAGATGAATCAAAGGGATGTTAGGAAGTATTTCTTCAGTCATAGAGTAGTCAAGTCGTGGAATAGTCTAGAAAGTGAAGTAGTGGAGGCGGGAACCATACATAGTTTTAAGGCGAGGTATGATAAAGCTCATGGAGCAGGGAGAGAGAGGACCTAGTAGCAATCAGTGAAGAGGCGGGGCCAGGAGCTATGACTCGACCCCTGCAACCACAAATAGGTGAGTACAAATAGGTGAGTACACACACACACACACACACACACACACACACACACACACACACACACTAGCACACACACACACACACACACACACACACACTAGCACACACACACACACACACACTAGCACACACACACACACACACACACACTAGCGCGCGCGCGCGCACACACACACACACACACACACACACACACACACACACACACACTCGCGCGCGCGCGCACACACACACACACACACACACACACACACACACACACACACGTGACGAGGTGTCAGAGTGGGCGCCTGTGACAAGCGGGGTTCCACAGGGGTCAGTCCTAGGACCTGTGCTGTTTTTGGTATATGTGAACGACATAACGGAAGGGATAGACTCAGAAGTGTCCTTGTTTGCGGATGATGTGAAGTTAATGAGAAGAATCAAATCGGATGAGGATCAGGCAGGACTACAAAGAGACCTGGACAGGCTACAAGCCTGGTCCAGCAACTGTCTCCTTGAGTTTAACCCTGCCAAATGCAAAGTCATGAAGATTGGGGAAGGGCAAAGAAGACCGCAGACACAATATAGTTTAGATGGCTAAAGACTGCAAACTTTACTCAAGGAAAAAGATCTGGGGGTGAGTATAACACCGAGCATATCTCCTGAGGCGCACATCAATCAGATAACTGCTACAGCATACAGGCGCCTGGCAAACCTACGGATAGCGTTCCGATACCTCAGCAAGGATTCGTTCAAGACTCTGTACACCATTTACGTCAGGCCCATACTGGAGTATGCAGCACCAGTTTGGAATCCACACCTAGTCAAGCACGTCAAGAAATTAGAGAAAGTGCAAAGGTTTGCAACAAGACTAGTCCCAGAGCTACGGGGATTGTCCTACGAAGAAAGGTTGAGGGAAATCGGCCTGACGACACTGGAGGCCAGGAGGGTCAAGGGAGACATGATAACGACATATAAAATACTGCGCGGAATAGACGAGGTGGACAAAGACGAGATGTTCCAGAGATGGGACACAGACACAAGAGGTCACAATTGGAAGTTTAAGACTCAGATGAATCAAAGGGATGTTAGGAAGTATTTCTTCAGTCATAGAGTAGTCAAGCCGTGGAATAGCCTAGAAAGTGAAGTAGTGGAGGCGGGAACCATACGTAGTTTTAAGGCGAGGTATGATAAAGCTCATGGAGCAGGGAGAGAGAGGACCTAGTAGCAATCAGTGAAGAGGCGGGGCCAGGAGCTATGACTCGAACCCTGCAACCACAAATAGGTGAGTACAAATAGGTGAGTACACACACACACGCACGCACACACACACACACACACACACACACACACACACACACACACACACACACACACACGCACACACACAGGAAGCAGAGAGAGAGAGAGAGGACCCAGTAGCGATCAGTGAAGAGGCGGGGCCAGGAGCTGAGTCTCGACCCCTGCAACCACAATTAGGTGAGTACAATTAGGTGAGTACACTAGCACACTAGCCACAGAGTAGTCAGGAAGTGGAATAGTTTGGGAAGTGATGTAGTGGAGGCAGGATCCATACATAGCTTTAAGCAGAGGTATGATAAAGCTCACGGTTCAGGGAGAGTGACCTAGTAGCGATCAGTGAAGAGGCGGGGCCAGGAGCTCGGACTCGACCCCTGCAACCTCAACTAGGTGAGTACAACTAGGCGAGTATACACACACTAGCGCGCACACACACACACACACACACACACACACACACACACACTAGCACACACACTAGCACACACTAGCACACACACACTAGCGCACACACACACTAGCACACACACACTAGCGCGCGCACACACACACACACACACACACACACTAGCACACACACTAGCACACACACACACACACACTAGCGCGCGCGCACACACACACACACACACTAGCACACACACACTAGCACACACACTAGCACACACACACACTAGCACACACACAATAGCACACATACACACTAGCACACACACACTCACACACACTAGCGCACACACACACTAGCACACGCCCACATTAGCACACACACACTAGCACACACATACTAGCACACACACACTAGCACACACACTAGCACACACACTAGCGCACACACACACACACACTAGCACACACACACTAGCACACACACACTAGCGCGCGCACACACTAGCACACACACACTAGTACACTAGCACGCGCACACACACACACACACACACACACACACACACACACACACACACACACACACACACACACTCGCACACACACACACACACACACACACACACACACACTAGCACACACACACACTAACACACATACTCACTAGCACACACACACTAGCACACACACACACACACTAGTACACACACACGCACACACACACTAGCGCACACACACACTAGCACACGCCCACACTAGCACACGCACACTAGCGCACACACACTAGCACGCACACACACACATACAATTAGCACACACGCACTAGCACACACACACACACTAGCACACACACTAGCACACACACTAGCGTACACACACACTAGCACACACACACACACACACACACACACTAGCACACACACACAGACACACTAGAACACACACTAGCACACTAGCGCGCGCGCACACACACACACACACACAGCACACACGCACACACTAGCGCACACACACACTAACACACACATACACACTAGCACACACACACTAGCACACAGATGAATCATAGGGATGTTAGGAAGTATTTCTTCAGCCACAGAGTAGTCAGTAAGTGGAATAGTTTGGGAAGCGATGTAGTGGAGGCAGGATCCATACATAGCTTTAAGCAGAGGTATGATAAAGTTCACGGTTCAGAGAGAGTGACCTAGTAGCGATCAGTGAAGAGGCGGGGCCAGGAGCTCGGACTCGACCCCCGCAACCTCAACTAGGTGAGTACACACACACTAGCACACACACACACACACACACTAGAACACACACACACACACACACACATAGTACACACACACACACACTAGTACACACACACACACACACACTAGCACACACACACACACTAGTACACACACACACACTAGCACACACACACACACACACACACACTAGCACACACATACTAGCACACACACACTAGCACACACACACACTAGCACACACACACTAGCACACACATACACACACTAGCACACACACACACACACACACACACACACACACTAGCACACACACTAGCACACACACAAACACTAGAGCACACACTAGCACATACAAACACTAGCGCACACACTAGCACACTAGCACATACAAAATACTGAGAGTAATTGACAAGGTGGACAAAGACAGGATGTTCCAGAGATGGGACACAGCAACAAGGGGACACAGTTGGAAGTTGAAGACACAGATGAATCACAGAAATGTTAGGAAGTATTTCTTCAGCCACAGGATAGTCAGGAAGTGGAACAGTCTGGGAAGTGATGTAGTGGAGGCAGGAACCATACATAGTATTAAGACGAGGTATGATAAAGCTCATGGAGCAGAGAGAGAGAGAGGACCCAGTAGCGGTCAGTGAAGAGGCGGGGACAGGAGCTGAGTCTCGACCCCTGCAACCACAAACAGCTAAGTACAAATAGGTGAGTGCACACACACTAGCATACACAGGCCAAGAGTGTATGAACAAGTACCTTCGACCAATGGTAGCACACACAGTGTTGGTGAAGCCTGAGGTGACACACCATAAAGGTTACAATCAGGTTTGGAATAATTATAACTGAAGCTCACTGTTTTTAATTACGATTTTCTGTAACAGTAACTGAACTTTCATATTAAAAAAGTAATTGTATTTTTTCAGGCTTATGCCAGCTTAAATTACATGACAAAGCTGAGGCATTATGATTCAGTGTTCAGTTGTTCCAGCATTATGATTCAGTGTACAGTTGTTCCAGCATTATGATTCAGTGTACAGTTGTTCCAGCATTATGATTCAGTGTACAGTTGTTCCAGCATTATGATTCAGTGTACAGTTGTTCCAGCATTATGATTCAGTGTACAGTTGTTCCAGCATTATGATTCAGTGTACAGTTGTTCCAGCATTATGATTCAGTGTACAGTTGTTCCAGCATTATGATTCAGTGTACAGTTGTTCCAGCATTATGATTCAGTGTACAGTTGTTCCAGCATTATGATTCAGTGTACAGTTGTTCCAGCATTATGATTCAGTGTACAGTTGTTCCAGCATTATGATTCAGCGTACAGTTGTTGCAGCATTATGATTCAGTGTACAGTTGTTCCAGCATTATGATTCAGTGTACAGTTGTTCCAGCATTATGATTCAGTGTACAGTTGTTCCAGCATTATGATTCAGCGTACAGTTGTTGCAGCATTATGATTCAGCGTACAGTTGTTCCAGCATTATGATTCAGTGTACAGTTGTTCCAGCATTATGATTCAGTGTACAGTTGTTCCAGCATTTACATTTAAATGCAAAATACGAAATTAAATGTTGGCTTATTATTATTTCCAATATTTAACAATGATTTCAACATTAACAAAATTTGGAGTTACCGAAGAAAATAATTCTATTGAAAAAATATCAAGAAATTGTAATAATATTTTAATCAAGCAATAGTATTAACATGATTGTGAGGACTTGTCATTGGTTTAATAGTGCCCTCGTTCCCTGGTTTGTAATTGTATCATGTCATTACTCTGACCCTGGTTGAGAGTCCTCTCGTGACCCAAGTTGTTGGTTAAAATACTTGGGACATGTGGGCGGATTTCTTTACATTAGCTCTAATCTCCCACCGAGGATTTTAAAAATCGCGGTATTTCACTTAAGTCTTAAAAGATCGCGAAATGTAAACATTGATGTCTGATGCGAGGACGCCAGCTGGGCGAAACCTGTGTTTAGTGACATTTCATCAAACACAAGATTTACTCTCAAGTCACGAAGGCTCAGCATTTAAATGAAATAAGTAAAATTATTGGTGAATACTATATCAGGTCGTTGCCTTTCGGAACAATGGTAGTTAACAGATTATACTCATGAAATCGTATTAACACGAGGACAACCATTATTATTATAATCATGGGGAGTGCTAAACCCGTTGGATTATACAGTGCCTGTGGGGGATGGAAGATATTCACCCTTTATTCAGGGAGCTAGAGCACAGATCCAATTCCCTAGATCAAGAGCCCCTCGCCTCGTTGCCCCTTGAGGGCAACGAGGACAAACAAAATCCCAAAACGGGTGAGGATCGAACCCATGGCAAAAGAGTTCTAAAACTAGCAGGCCAGTGTGCTAACCAATGTTTTTAACATTAAATTACATCCTACATCACACTGGTTTGCGAGTTTTAGGATTAGTTTTCCATGGGTTCGATCCCCACCCGTTCTGTGATCTTATCAGCAGAGATTAGATATTGTTGAGGCGGGTTATTGGTGTCTAGAAGCAAACAGGAGCCACCACTGTGAGCAAACAGTGAAGGGAAAGGGGGACGATTTCTGATTCCAACTTAATGCGTCGACAGACACGGGTAAAAACCCCATTATCCTAGCCCAGCACAGTACGTACCAGGCCACGATCAACGTCATTTACGGAGGCGACCAGAAATTATTCAACCAACCCAGCAGGTTCCTTATTGAAAAGCCAGACTCCTTGCCTGTGATGTTCTTTTGTTAACTTAGCTGTAATGTCCACCACGTACATAGGTTCATCAATTTTCATTTAACAATTTACAACCACAATTCAGACTTTTCTTCAAGGTGAAGAAAAGTCTTAATTTTCAGATATCAAGAGACTGGGAAAAGATTGTGTCCTCATTCAATTTCATTCTGATGATTTATGCGGCCACAAGCGAGGTCTTCATCTCGAGTAAGATTTTTTAACATCTTCTAGCTTGAATTATACTAGAAATTAATTATTCACTTTACCGTTAGGCTGTAGATCTCTCATTTAACATATATTTACAAATAACCAGCCCCCCAACGAAGTTAGACTCATACCTTCAAGGTCAGTATCCCTAAGGGTCAAGTTGCTCAGAGTTTAGCCAGCTGCAAAGCTCTTAGCTAGGGACAGACACCACACATCAAGTCTGTTCCATGATTCAACTGACTCTGGTCCTGGCGTTTCTTCGTCTAATTTTATCCAGAAAGTGCACTGTGCCGGAAATATCTACGGCAAGATTTATCATATCAGCTGTATACGGAAAGCAATTACATCTTCATATCAGAGGAATCTTCACTAGCTTCCACAAAACTTATGAGGTATCAATTACACTAAGTATATTTTACCAAAGTTAGGTTGACTGGCCAAGTTAACATCAGTGCAAAATAAAACATTGGCATACCATATAAATTCATGTGAATATATATCTAGCAGTACAGAAGAAAAATAATACACAAAATTCACAAAGAAAATTCGGCTATGAGTAAAGAAAACGATGTTTACACCCTGGGGGATTGCTTCACAAACACTTATATTTTCACAGCTGTGTTGCTGCAGTATCTACCAAGTGTTCTAAACAGCAGTGACTTACTGCTGTGTTGTGCAGCATTGGATCACTTACTGACCTGGAGTCGGTCGAACTGTACTCCTTGGTATTTAGTGAGAACATGCATATAATCTACACATGGAAGATAAGGGTTTGGTCCCAAATCTGTTCACCAAATTCACTACATATAAGCACAAGAACTCGGTAAGTATTGTGGAAAGTTAAATTTACCTGGATGTAACTCATAAGATACATACCAGTAAATGGTAACAAAGATAATTATTTTTTATCAAAGTTACAGAGACAAGTAGGAATTTTAGGACATCCAGGTCACAAAAAATGTCCCCCTTCGATACCTACTACTCTCATATCCACAAGTCACTCTTGACCTATATTAATTTCAAATGAAATATACATTACCAGGAATTATGGTAAACATTAATATAAACTGGTGGACTATGTTAAAATTAATAAATGATTACATATACACATTTATGCAACAGGAGAAGGATTTATAATCATAACACTCACCAATTAGTCTGGAGATTACTGTGTGTCATGTACAAAACCCCCTGTCTAAAATATGGAGAAAATACTGGCTAGAATTTCAACACAAAATAGACATGACTTAGCTGGGGTTCTGAAGCTGTCCTGTCCATCTGCTTAATGCTCACGTTATGCAGGACTGCAAATCCAACAATTTCGGCTCCTATTTGAGAGTTTTAAGCCCAATATAACCCCTAGAGCGACGAAAATTATGCACATTACATTAGCGCGTGCCTGTACCACATTCAAAAACAACAGCGTCTCCTCCCTACTCCTCAGCGCAGGCGCAGAGCTTCCCTGTCGGTTCACTTCTTTAAAATACACTTTAGAGCAATAGTAATGTATTAATCAGTTATATTTACATTATAAAATTATACAGCATAATTTTGGGAAATTATTTTCCACAAGTGTGAAGGAACCACGACTTTTTCGGTACCCTCCCTTCATGCACAAGGGAGGATTACCAACAGACCTCTGGCTCTCCTGAAGGGCAAATTCGACAAATTCCTCAAATCAGTCCATGATCAGCCGGATTGTGGTGCAAAAGTTGAACTATGGGAAGAACGAGACAGCAACTAGGAGGCCTGGTCTGGGACCACACCTAGTCTAACAACACCGCTGGAGGGGTATCCTGTCACTCCAAGCTTCTGGACTACATTAAGCAGTTGATTTCAGTTGTGTTTCTGGAACATTTGATCACTCCTCCTTGTAGCGACTTATTAAATGGGTCACTGCAAATATCTGTTGGCTATTCTGAGGACTTCCCTCCAGTGTTGTTACAACATTTCCTCACCTCTGAGTTGCCTCCAGCCAACACAAAGACGCTACACAAAAGTCTAGGAACACACCGGTGACTCGCGCTAGTCTTCAAATAAATTCTATTTTTGGCCGATTTATTTGGCCAAACTTCTGTAAGGGAACAAAGAACGAGACTCTTTAACACTTGCTCAATGATGTATTGTGTTATATTGTACACAAATATACGAAGTTATTTTTTCTTCTGGTGACAATACCGCATAAAAATGAGTTTGCAGTTTCCATCAGTGAAGGAGAGGTGGAGGTGGTAGTTTTGGAGTGGGTGAGGGGGAGGGTAGTGGTGGAGATGAGGGGAAATGTGATAGTGATAATACGGGGGTTGGAGAAAAGGAAGGTGAGGTTTAGGGAGGGTGGGTGATGGAACGGTGGTTGATGTGTGGTGTGAACCACGCTACACGTGGCACGTGTAAACCATGCTACACGTGGCGCGTGTGAACCACGCTACACGTGCTGTGTGTGAGAACCACGCTACACATGCTGCGTGTGAACCACGCTACGTAGAAAGCTACCTTCACTCTGGTAGTTCAGTTACATGTAACAGAAACAGTGCTGGACTTGAGAGCCTTGAGGTACGCCGCCGCAGGTTACACTCACTCTCCTGTTGACTCTCAGTGGAACTGCCTTCTGTCATTCACATATTCTTTTATACATGTTAAGCACCTTGCAACATTTCTATGTGTATGTAGGTATGTATGTGTGTATGTGTGTCCGTCTTTGTGTACAATGTACGTGTGTCGTAACATTTTAGCCAGTACGTACACTGATCACAGTGTGATCGGTTAGCTGGCTAGTTGCTAATTAATGTTGAAAAGTTACGAAGCTTACAAGTCCAGTGCGGAGACGTCCAACACGGAGACGTCCAACACGGAGACGTCCAACACGGAGACGTCCAACACGGAGACGTGCTCAAATCTCCCATGGTATTTTAAAAGCTAAAAACTTAATATTTAATATAAACTTGATCTCATTCAATCTGCTTCCACTTACTGTGATTGACAACCTCACTTTATGTTCAATGTAGTTCAATGCAGTTCAATGTAGATAAATGCAAGGTTCTGAGGCTTGGGAGTGCCCATAACACTAGTACTTATAAATTAAATGATGTAGAACTTAGCCATACAGATTGCGAGAAGGACTTGGGGGTTATGGTGAGCAGCAACCTTAAACCAAGACAGCAATGCCTAAGCGTACGTAATAAGGCAAATAGATTACTGGGATTTATATCAAGAAGTGTAAGCAACAGAAGTCCAGAGGTCATACTGCAGCTTTATACATCATTAGTAAGGCCTCACCTAGATTATGCAGCTCAGTTCTGGTCTCCGTATTACAAAATGGACATAAATTCGTTAGAAAACATTCAGCGTAGGATGACTAAATTAATACATAGCATCAGAAATCTTCCTTATGAAGAAAGATTGAAGACTCTTAAGTTACATTCACTTGTTAGACGAAGAATGAGGGGAGACCTGATCGAAGTGTATAAGTGGAAGATAGGTATAAATAAAGGGGATATTAATAAGGTCTTGAGGATGTCTCTCCAAGAGAGAACGCGCAGTAATGGATTTAAATTAGGTAAGTTTAGATTTAGAAAGGACATAGGAAAGTATTGGTTTGGAAATAGGGTAGTTGATGAGTGGAACAGTCTACCTAGTTGGGTTATTGAGGCTGGGACTTTGGGTAGTTTCAAATCTAGGTTGGATAAGTACATGAGTGGGAGGGGTTGGATTTGAGTGGGACTTTCACATCAGAGCTTATTTCTTGGGTGGCATTGAAAATTGGGTTGGGCAAATGTTTTGTTAGTGGGATGAATTGTAAAGGACCTGCCTAGTATGGGCCAGCAGGCCTCCTGCAGTGTTCCTCCTTTTCTTATGTTCTTATGTTCTTATGTACATTGTAGAGTGTTTCTTTATCTTTCATTTGTACTCTGCAATGAACGCAACCTTGAGAGTATGAAAACCCTTGTACACCCAGGTAGATTCCATCACCTTAATCCTCCCTCCTTCCTTCCTTCCTTCCTTCCTTTCTCACTTCCTCTTACTCCCTCCCATTCACTCATCTTCGTTTACTCCCACACACTCACCCACCCGCCCACCCACTTACCCTCCCTCCCACCAACAAAAAATATCATCGACGTTCAAAACTGCCCCCGGGGAGGTGAGGAAGCTGGAAAAATCGGTGTGTACACTAACTTAATGCCCGAGAATAATACACTCTCCCGGCCACCACAAATTGGTTTCTTTTGTGTTGTCACTACCAGGTCATGGTCCCTGTGCTCGGCCCACTGCTGTCTGTGCTCGGCCCACTGCTGTCTGTACTCGGCACTTCTTTCACTCTGTGCTCGGCACACCACTACTGTGCTCGGCTCACCACTACTAATCTGTGCTCGGCTCACCACTACTGTGCTCGGCTCACCACTACTAATCTGTGCTCGGCTCACCACTACTAATCTGTGCTCGGCTCACCACTACTAATCTGTGCTCGGCTCACTGCTACTAATCTGTGCTCGGCTCACCGCTACTAATCTGTGCTCGGCTCACCGCCACTAATCTGTGCTCGGCTCACCACTACTAATCTGTGCTCGGCTCACCACTACTAATCTGTGCTCGGCTCACCACTACTAATCTGTGCTCGGCTCACCGCTACTAATCTGTGCTCGGCTCACCACTACTAATCTGTGCTCGGCTCACCACTACTGTGCTCGGCTCACCACTACTGTGCTCGGCTCACCACTACTAATCTGTGCTCGGCTCACCGCTACTAATCTGTGCTCGGCTCAGCACTAATCTGTGCTCGGCTCACCACAAATCTGTGCTCGGCTCACCACTACTAATCTGTGCTCGGCTCACCGCTACTAATCTGTGCTCGGCTCACTACTAATCTGTGCTCGGCTCACCACTACTAATCTGTGCTCGGCTCACTACTAATCTGTGCTCGGCTCACCACTACTAATCTGTGCTCGGCTCACCACTACTCGTCTGTGCTCGGCTCACCACTACTCGTCTGTGCTCGGCTCACCACTACTAATTTGTGCTCGGCTCACCACTACTAATCTGTGCTCGGCTCACCGCTACTAATCTGTTCTCGGCTCACCACTACTAATCTGTGCTCGGCTCACCACTACTGTGCTCGGCTCACCACTACTAATCTGTGCTCGGCTCACCACTACTGTGCTCGGCTCACCGCTACTAATCTGTGCTCGGCTCACCACTACTAATCTGTGCTCGGCTCACCACTACTAATCTGTGCTCGGCTCACCACTACTGTGCTCGGCTCACCACTACTAATCTGTGCTCGGCTCACCGCTACTAATCTGTGCTCGGCTCACCACTACTAATCTGTGCTCGGCTCACCACTACTGTGCTCGGCTCACCACTACTAATCTGTGCTCGGCTCACCGCTACTAATCTGTGCTCGGCTCACCACTTATCTGTGCTCGGCTCACCACAAATCTGTGCTCGGCTCACTACTAATCTGTGCTCGGCTCACCGCTACTCGTCTGTGCTCAGCTCACCACTACTAATCTGTGCTCGGCTCACTACTCTGTGCTCGGCTCACCACTACTAATCTGTGCTCGGCTCACCACTACTAATCTGTGCTCGGCTCACCGCTACTAATCTGTGCTCGGCTCACCACTACTAATCTGTGCTCGGCTCACCACTACTAATCTGTGCTCGGCTCACCACTACTAATCTGTGCTTGGCTCACCGCTACTAATCTGTGCTCGGCTCACCACTACTAATCTGTGCTCGGCTCACCGCTACTAATCTGTTCTCGGCTCACCACTACTAATCTATGCTCGGCTCACCACTACTGTGCTCGGCTCACCACTACTGTGCTCGACTCACCGCTACTAATCTGTGCTCGGTTCACCACTACTAATCTGTGCTCGGCTCACCACTACTCGTCTGTGCTCGGCTCACCACTACTAATTTGTGCTCGGCTCACCACTACTAATCTGTGCTCGGCTCACCGCTACTAATCTATTCTCGGCTCACCACTACTAATCTGTGCTCAGCTCACCACTACTGTGCTCGGCTCACCACTACTAATCTGTGCTCGGCTCACCACTACTGTGCTCGGCTCACCACTACTAATCTGTGCTCTCCTCACCACTACTAATCTGTGCTCGGCTCACCACTACTAATCTGTGCACGGATCACCACTACTAATCTGTGCTCGGCTCACCACTACTGTGCTCGGCTTACCGCTACTCGTCTGTGCTCGGCTCACCACTACTAACCTGTGCTCGGCTCACCACTACTAATCTGTGCTCGGCTCACCACTACTGTGCTCGGCTTACCGCTACTCGTCTGTGCTCAGCTCACCACTACTAATCTGTGCTCGGCTTACCGCTACTCGTCTGTGCTCGGCTCACCACTACTAACCTGTGCTCGTTGTTACGCGCCCCTACTTCACTCCATTATATACAAAAATAAAAGACCTAGTTAAAATAAGTTCTGTAATAATATATCGCGAACCACTTTATTACTAGCTAGATAAAGCAGGTTCGACTATATATTATTATCGGGTACGGTATGAATCATCAACAGTACTCTCATTGTATTATATTGTATTATATTATATCTTTCCCCATGATTATTATAATTATAATATTATATTATATTATTATTAGGTTAGGTATTACGAATGTGTAACCACTACTGTAGTGACCAATTGGTGGTTCTAGAATTGACGCCACGCGTCGCCTTCTGGCCGAGCTGAAGTCATACTATGGAGTAGTTGAGTGAGGCAGTCAGCTCCTAGCTCTGACTCGGTACGGGTCTTCAACCCAAAGCTCCTAGCTTAAACTAAAACTTTATACCAAGTCTATTGTCTTGCCTTTGCCATTAGTTTCCTGAAGTCTGGTAATTCATGTCACTTATGAAAGATAACTATTTCGTTACCCTAGACCTTTCTAAAAGAGTTAAATGGTGAGATTAGTAGATTATTAATTGAAATTATTGTATCATACTCTGTTAATGAGAATTTGAACGTAAGATTGGGTTTCTTGCTGTATAGTATTTCATTTATAATTGCTTGTGGTTATTTTAATTCACTAACCAAATACCAATGAAACTAAATGATTGGTAATAAAATAAAACTAACAAAAAAAAATGGAGTTATTTGTGCCCCTATTGTTACGGTGAAGATTAAGTCGTAACAAATGGGGGCCTGTCCGGGAGCTACTTACCCTGAAGTACATATTTGTTTTGCATTAAAATTAAGCTCCCTTGCGAGAATTAAGAAAATGGATCCAGAAATTAAGTCATTATTAGATGAATTAACAGAGGCTACTCTTGACACTTTAAAATTACAGACGTGTTGGCAAATAGCTAGACAGTTAGATATACCTTATAATAGATACCATAGCGCAGAGACTCTTAGGTCCCTAATTAAGGATAGATTATTTCCGAAATCCCAAGCAATGCCAGAACTAGATTTGGAAGATAGTTTTATTTCCCAGTTCGAGGAAGTAGAAATCCCACGGACGGGAACTGCCTTAAATAATGAAGTTGAACCAGGGTTTACAAGGCCTTACTACTCAGTCCAGTCTCAAAGCTCTCCCCCGTTCATTTCCCCGGAGTATGTATCGGTGGTTGGAACGAACCCTCAGTTAAATGATGGGGATAATTTTAGGACTGGTGCTCGTCCCAAAATACTTCCGGAGAAGACGCCCGAATTCCCCTCGGTGTCATTACCTCTTGGGAATTTCACGTCCGAACAACTAGAGAGAATAGAACGCATATTACTATTACAAAACTCTCAAATCGAAGCTAGAAGACGTCTAAACGAGGAAGAATTTAGGCGTGAAAGGTTTCGTTTTGAAACAAAGCAGAAGGGAGTTCCGGAAGAAAGAGACGTGAAGAGCACGGTAACCGGGTTTGACTTGCATAAAGCAGCTCTGATGGTACCTAAGTTTAACGAAACAGACTTAGATGAATTCTTTGAAATTTTTGAGAATCAGGCACGTTCAATGGGCTGGCCCAAAGACAAATGGGCCACATTGCTGCACACGTCTCTATATGGAAAGGCGCAGTCTTGTGTCGCCTCCTTACCATATGAGTTTTATGTCCAGTACGACGTAGTAAAGAGAACTATTTTAGAAGCATATGACATGCTCCCTATTAGTTACCAAATAGCTTTTCGTTCCATGAAACGGCAAACAGGACAAACTTATTTAGATTTTGCCCGAGGGAAAGCAGTGGCGTTTGAACGTTGGTGTCGAGCTTCTCGGGTCACGACTTTAAAAGATCTATCACAATTAATGTTACTAGAAGATTTGTATGCAAATTTTCCAGAGGGAGTTCGCCAGTATCTTGTTGGCCATCCACAAACGACGTTGTTAGAGACTGCCGCGCTGGCAGACAACTTTGAGATTTCCCAGAGGTTGGTACAATCTGAAAGCAGCCAGGTTATCAAACCAGCAACGAGACCCGAACCTGCGAAGCCTTTCGGTAAGCGACCTACCCAACCCGTTCACTCCCGTGTAACAAGTAAACCCGAAGTAAAACACCAAATTCAATCGAGCCCATCCTATAGACCAGATAGGTCATGGGAAAAAATTAAATGTTCGTACTGTTCGAAGCTGGGACATTTCAAATCACAATGCTTTAAGCGTGATAGGGACCAGGGAAGGAGTCCATCCTATAGATTGCCCACACAAATAATATCCTCTACGACTCATCCAAGGAAGTCCGAGCCAAGAGTAGACGCTCTGTCCCAAGGAAAAGGAACAGATCCTCCTAGTTGACTAAGCAGAATATGGGTATCATCGTCAAACTTGTCAAGAGCTATGAGTCCTTACTTTTCCAAAAGCAAAGTAGGAATTACCGATAGCCAGTTGTTGCAAGTAAATTCCTTTAGGGATACGGGGTCCTACTTAACATTATTAAGAGAAGGACTGTTATCATTCCCCGCCGGATCATATACGGGTTTCGACGCTCTGTTGGAAGCTTATGGTGGCTCCACTACGCGAGTACCCCTGTACAAGTTATATGTTGAAACTCCTATTTTTACAGGCTGGACGTCAATCAGAGTGTCTCCAACTAACTTCCCCATAAAAGACGTAGACCTATTGATTGGGAACAACTTAGCGGAAGAAGGAATATGGAAAGAGCCCATAGTTATGGAAAATCCAACCGAGGAAAATTACGTCATCGAAGCCCGACGAACGGAACCTACCCTCTTTCCTCTGAGCATAGTAACCCGGGCAATGACCAAACAGTCGCGTTCTCCGTTGGTATCGGAGGAAGTCATGGACGACGTCGACGTAGGAGTAGGAGACATATTCAACGAAAGCTCGAGTGTCGAGCCAACAATCCACCCAGAACCGATACCAGTTCCTAAGTCGGTGGTTTCCGAAATAGATTTATTCTCGAAGGAGGATCTAGTAAGAGAACTCCGAATAGACCCCTCCTTAAGTGACCTCAGGAAGCTTGCTGTGTTGGGAGAAGAAGCCCTTAAAAGTGACAGCTCTTACTATTGGGAGAAGGACTTACTGAAAAAGAAACTAGGATCTCTTAAAAGTGATCATCTACTGGTCTTGCCTACCCCGTTTAGAAATTTAGCATGTAAGTTTGCTCATGACAGTCCTCAAGGTGGACATCTGGGACAAAAGAAGACTTTTAGAAAAATTGCTAAGCACTTCACATGGCCAAAAATGAAGGAAGAAGTGGAACGGTATGTAAGAAGCTGTTCCGTGTGTCAACTAGTAGGCAAACCTGCACATAATCCACCACCTGCGCCGTTGAACCCTATACAAGTAAGAGGCGAACCCTTTTCACGTCTGGTGATCGACTGTGTCGGCCCGCTACCCAAGACTCGGCAGGGCAACCAGTTCCTGTTCACTATCATGGACACAGTCACCAGGTACCCGGAAGCAGTTCCTCTCAGGAGGATTAATGCTCGCCTAATAGTGAGAGCACTGATTAAGTTCTTCTCTCACTTCGGATTTCCAAGAGAAGTTCAATCGGATCAAGGGTCGAATTTTACTTCAAAATTTTTCCGTGAAGCCTTGGCTCAGTTAGGGGTCAAGACGGTTTACGCGATGGCCTATCGACCCCAATCACAAGGCGTGGTGGAAAGGTTCCATCAAACTTTGAAGATTATGATGAGGTCCTATTGTTTACAGTATTCCAAAGATTGGGATGAAGGTATTCCACTACTCTTGTTTGCCCTAAGAGAAAGCGAACAAGACAACTTGAAGTTTTCGCCATTTGAGTTAATATATGGGCATCAAATTAGAGGACCAGTACAGGTTCTCAAAGAAGCTTGGACCGGGGAAGAAATGCCGACTTTTAAGAGCTCTCCTACCTTAATGAAAGAACGCCTGAGCCTAGCTAGAGAATTGGCCGCCGAAAGCTTACGACAAGCACAGAGTAAGATGAAGGAGAAATACGATCGTCGAACTAAACTTCGTTCATTTGAACCAAAAGATCAAGTTCTGGTTCAACGATTTCATCAGGGACATGCTCTACAGCCCAAATTTGAAGGTCCTTTAGAAATCGTGAAGCGCCTAAGTGACGTGAACTACTTGGTAAGGACGCCGAAGAAGAGGAACTCACAACGGACGTATCACGTTAACCAACTTAAACCCTATTCAGGAATCGTTTCACCAGTTTCTACTATAACTCCTCTGAACCAAGAACGGGTTCCAGTAAGTTCGGATGAAATGATAGGAATACCAGTTCTTCTGAACAATTCGACAGCCTTAAAGAATTTAAATTCTCTACTGATAAATCTGGAAGTGGACAAAGGACACGAAATAAAATCCCTGATTAAGGCAAATCTCCACCTATTCAACGACGTCCCAAAACCGTGTACGTTGGGTGTGCACGATGTTACTCTCAGAGAACCTACTCCAATCAAGCAATCTCCCTACAGAGTGAGTCCCAAGAAACAAGGTGAGCTAGAGGCAGAGGTGAACTTCTTACTCTCACACGGGTTGATAAAACCAAGTAACAGTCCTTGGGCATCCCCGTGCATTCTAGTCCCCAAACCAGATGGGACCTCCCGTATGTGCACGGATTTTAGAAAAGTCAATGCTGTAACAGTACCTGATGGGTTTCCAATACCCAGAATTGACGACTTAATAGACAAGGTCTCCAGAGCTAAGTATATCAGTAAATTGGACTTGTTAAGAGGGTATTACCAAGTCCCGTTGTCACCAAGAGTTCAAGAGATATCGGCTTTTACGATACCTGGTGGCCTATACAAGTATTGAGTTATGCCCTTCAGCTTCTGTAACGCGGCTTCTACGTTCCAGCGTATTATGAACATACTTACGGGCGGATTGGATGGAGTAGAAGCTTACTTAGACGACTTAGTCGTATACAGCGACAGTTGGCCCCAACACCTTAGACAGCTTAAAGCCTTGTTTGACGCCTTAAGTAAACATAATTTTACAGTGAATTTGTCCAAGTGTGAGTTTGGCCAGACGAAAATTAAATACTTAGGATTTCGGATTGGACAAGGTGAAGTCGCTCCTTTGAACGCCAAAGGCCCTCTTAGAATTTCCTACCCCTAAGGATAGGAAAAGCGTATCAAGATTTTTAGGAGTTGCCGGTTACTACCATCAGTTCTGTCCGAATTTTGCACAGGTAGCTTTTCCCATAACTGAATTAACAAGTCCAAAAACAAAGTTTTCATGGACCCAGGACTGTGAAATTGCTTTTAATCGTTTAAAAAGATTACTATCCTCTTCCCCAGTACTGCTAAGTCCTGATTTTAATAAACCATTCCACTTACAAATAGATGCCAGTGCGTATGCTTTGGGAGCCGCATTGTTACAGAAGGCTCCAAATTCTGACTTATTACAACCTGTTTCTTATTTTTCTTCTAAGTTAAAGAAACACCAAATTAATTATTCAACTATAGAAAAAGAAGCCTTAGCTCTCGTTGTATGCCTAGAGAATTTTGATGTATATTTAGGATCTTCTACCCATTAGATATCGGTGTACTCCGATCACAATCCTTTGACCTTCATAAATACTATGAAATCGAAGAACGCCAGAATACTTCGTTGGGCTTTGAGAATTCAACCCTTCTCTATCTCTATTTCCCATATAAAAGGAAAACATAATCTCATTGCTGATGCCCTCTCTAGGCCTAGAAATTTTTATTAATATACCTTTATTTTAACAGTATGAGTCGGTACTTTTATGACCATCTATGTTGTGGAGAAAGCTAGAGATGATGTAGGACTGCTGTCTATGTTACAACCTCTGCTACTATGACAGATGCTACCCACCACAGAGAGTACAAGTCAATGGCGACCGTCAGTCACGAGGGGGGAGGTGTTACGCGCCCCTACTTCACTCCATTATATACAAAAATAAAAGGCCTAGTTAAAATAAGTTCTGTAATAATATATCGCGAACCACTTTATTACTAGCTAGATAAAGCAGGTTCGACTATATATTATTATCGGGTACAGTATGAATCATCAACAGTACTCTCATTGTATTATATTGTATTATATTATATCTTTCCCCATGATTATTATAATTATAATATTATATTATATTATTATTAGGTTAGGTATTACGAATGTGTAACCACTACTGTAGTGACCAATTGGTGGTTCTAGAATTGACGCCAAGCGTCGCCTTCTGGCCGAGCTGAAGTCATACTATGAAGTAGTTGAGTGAGTCAGTCAGCTCCTAGCTCTGACTCGGTACGGGTCTTCAACCCAAAGCTCCTAGCTTAAACTAAAACTTTATACCAAGTCTATTGTCTTGCCTTTGCCATTAGTTTCCTGAAGTCTGGTAATTCATGTCACTTATGAAAGATAACTATTTCGTTACCCTAGACCTTTCTAAAAGAGTTAAATGGTGAGATTAGTAGATTATTAATTGAAATTATTGTATCATACTCTGTTAATGAGAATTTGAACGTAAGATTGGGTTTCTTGCTGTATAGTATTTCATTTATAATTGCTTGTGGTTATTTTAATTCACTAACCAAATACCAATGAAACTAAATGATTGGTAATAAAATAAAACTAACAAAAAAAAAATGGAGTTATTTGTGCCCCTCTTGTTACGGTGAAGATTAAGTCGTAACACTCGTCTCACCACTACTTATCTGTGCTCGGCTCACCACTACTAATCTGTGCTCGGCTCACCACTACTAATCTGTGCTCGGCTCACCACTACTAATCTGTGCTCGGCTCACCACTACTAATCTGTGCTCGGCTCACCACTACTAATCTGTGCTCGGCTCACCACTACTAATCTGTGCTCGACCTACTCCTAGTCTCTGCTCTGCTCACTACTCCTGAGCACTTGATCACATAGAATTCCGAACACTGAATGACAAAGTGTCCTGTGCTCTGAGTCAATCTTCCAAACTCCGAATCATACAGCATTTTAAACCACTCAGTAGAGAGAAAAACCAACGTGAAGGATTTAGTAGTGTTAATGTCAGAGAATATCACTTTCAAGAGTCAAAACAGTGTCGTTATCATAACCGCGAGAAAAATGATAGGATGAATAATGAGAACCTTCAGAAAAAGAGATGCTAAGCCAATGGTGATCCTCTTCATGTCACTTGTTCTACCAAGGCTGGAACACTGATGTACAATAACAGCCCCTTTTAACGTGGGCGAAATTGTACATCTAGAGAATGTATAGAGCTTTCACTGCACGTATAATTTTAGTCAAATACCTTAATTACGACCCTTGATCTGTAATCCTACGAAGTCAGGCAACAAACATATATGATTTACGCCTGCAAAATCTGCACACACACATCAATCTATGAAAGCAAAAGACTAGGCAGACGGTGCAACATACCCTCAATGAAAATCAGGAGTGCCTCGAGTACACTAAGAAAAAACATAAGTGTCAGGGCCCCAAGACTGTTCAACAGCCTCCCATCCTACATAGAGGGGATTACCAATAGACTCCTAGCTGTCTTCATGAGGGAGCTGATCGATTCCTAAAATCATTTCCTGACAAGTCGGGGTTGTGGTTCGTACGTTGGAGTGCGTGCCACCAGCAGTAACAGCTTTGTTGATCAGGTCAGCCACCAGGAGAACTAATCTGGGACCGGATAGCGGGGAAAGGCGTCGTCCCCCCCCCACCGGAACACACTCCAGGTAGACTCCATGTAGACAGCATTCCAGATATCGGATCACTGTATTCCGAACACTTGTTCACACAGTATTCCGAACAGTGGAGCCACTCTTACAGCTTCCGGAGAAGACAGTGTTAGTGTGACTGACAATACTGATTCAGTTTACAGAGCCAATACAAAGAGAGACACGCAGACGCGCACTTTCAGAGTAGAGCTTTACCAAGTCATGACTTTATAAAGCTGTACAGCGAGCATAACCTTGCTGTGCCTGGCCAATAGAACAAGTGTAACACACTGATCTCTCTCACAGCAGCTTAGGTTAAATAAGCTTAGGTAAGGTAAGATTCTCTAGGGAACAGGACAAGAGTTTCCCGACGCGGGTCTTAGTCAAATGATGACCCGCCACTGGAGCTTTTGGTTATCTGACCGAGGCCTTCCACTGGCTTACCGATCCGCACCTTCAAAAATTAATAGTTCAGTAGTGGCCGGAACAAGCGTCTTCCTGGAGTGGTCTTGAGACACAGTCTAGTCCTGGAAACGTTCGGTCACCGGCGCAGCACAAACACAAAATAATGGGTAAGAAAAACTTGTACAGCGAGTCCTAGATTTTCTTTCCAGGTTCCATAGTCTTCCAGGTAAGATTTGGGTTCCATCAGTCAAGACTGACAGGCAGGCAAACTGACGCATACAGTTCTGTAGTACAGCCTGGCTGATCAGGAACTCTCATTCACATCCATTCATAATATTTTAAACTGCTAAAACTCCTTTTTGCTCTATCTCTCTCTATCTCTTTCTCTCTCTCTCTCTCTCTCTCTCTCTCTCTCTCTCTCTCTCTCTCTCTCTCTCTCTCTCTCTCTCACACACACACACACACACACACACACACACACACACACACACACACACACACACACACACACAAAACAAGCGCTCGCACGCACCTATAACAACCATTTCTCCATTACAAAGGTTGGAAGAAAATAGTCAGAAAAGACAAGACAACAATTCTAAGAATAATTCCTGTAATTATTTCTCTCATGATAAACACTAGGATAGGAACACTGCCAACTGACAACAATTACTTCTCTCAGTCGTAATGGCCACCTTAACACAGCTAGGTATTTAATATATATATATATATATATATATATATATATATATATATATATATATATATATATATATATATATATCTGGTATGAAATATAGAAGTAACTTTTACAATGGCTAACAATCTTTTTGAGAGCAAAATGAGAGATTTTTAAACAAGAGGAAAAATGTCCTGACGGGAGAAGCGATCAATGGAATACCAATAATAAAAATTTAATTTATATAAAGGATTTACCAGAAGGAAGAGAGTTATGCGAATATATATTAGATGATAATGATAAAAATTTAAGGCAAAAATCAACAATAAAACACTAAATCCTTCAGGAAGATTTTGATAAAATGAACAAATGGAGTGATAGACGGATGATAAAATTTTGTGGAATATAGATAAATGTCATGGAAAGAGAAGAAAGATTAGGCAACATGATAAATACAGATTATGTTGAATATTAACTATCTATGACGCTCACAAGTAGATATGATACACTCGTAACACTTAGAGCAGCAGCAGCTGTTATTGTTGACTGTGTTCAACTGAAGATGACTACTGTGTAGGCGTAACGTTTCTGAATAAAGATACCTGATACATACGTGTTTTACTCGTCAACTTGACGGTACTGTGTACTGTTGTTATTGTAATGTAGGAGCAGTCTAAACCCTAGCAAACGTAACATGACGAGTACAACTCTAGAGAAAACACACACACATATACACACACATCTACACATACACACACACACATCTACACATACACACACACATCTACACACACACATTTACACATACACGCACACATACACGCACACCTACACACACACGCGCGCACGCGCGCGCGCACCTACACACAACTGAAAAAATCTGAAACAGCCTAAAGAACTAAATTACAATTTGTGAATGACATCAGAAACTGCTACCTCAGTCACAAACAACGGGACTGTAGGGAACGAAGGAGCGAAACTGCATGTAGAAGCCCTGTCAGAGGGGACTGTAGTAAATGAAAGAGCTAAGCTATATGTGGAGGCCCTAACAGACCACAGCAGAGCCCAGGGAAAGATGAGAAAGGAAAATGACAGGCCACTGAGCCCAAGTACAATATATAGTGAAACTGAAGAAAGGAAAGCTGCAAAGGAGGAAATTAAATTGCATCAGTGGATACATAGGGATATGCAGTGGGAGAATGAAAGGGAGAGGTCAGTCTTTGTGTATGGGCTCCAGGAAGTTGAAGGGGAAACTTATGAAGGAAGAAAACAAGGTGAAAAAATGCAATGGAAACATCATAAAAGCAATAGAAGAAGATGACATGACCCAGCTGGAAAATTTTCGGAGAATAGGGGGGTTGCAAGAAGAAGAACCCGGCCAGAGAAAGTGACTTTCAAGGCAGAATCGACTCGGAACAGGATCCTGCAGGAGAAAGCAAGACTGAGGGACATGCCAGCATACCAGAAGGTGTATCTCGACCACGACAGAACACAAGAAGAAAGGCAGAAACAGAGAGATGGTACGAAGGCGAAAGGAGGAAAGAGAGGAGAAGATGGAGATGAAGATGGACAGAAGATCCCAGACTCAGGAGGAAGATCAAATACAGCCTCCCTCACAACTACCTACAGAAGCCCCCCCAACCAGGACAACCCCAGTGCAACCAAACATTCTACCCCAAAGCACCCATGCCATATCCAATGCCCCCACCCACCTCATTACAAACTCCACCCCCACAGCAACCACCCATAGTTCCTTATCAGGTCTCCCACTTCCCCAATCCCAATGTACCCCCCCAGGCCACAGTCTTAGAAATGAAGTGAAAGGTGTGGTATACAAATGCAGATGGAATAACAAATATGTGTGAGGAGTGGCATGAAAGAATCAAGGAGACATCCCCAGACATAATTGCACTCACAGAAACAAAACTCAACAGGATAACAGATACAATCTTTCCACCCGGATATCAAATCCTCAGGAAAGACAGAGGGAGGAGAGGGGGGGGGAGGAGTTGCACTGCTCATTAAAAACCAGTAGGGTTTTGAGAAAATGGAAGGAATGGATGGCATGGGCGAAAGGGACTACTTAGTAGGAACAATCCAGTCTGAGGGACATAAGGTGATAATTGCAGTAATGTACAACCAGCCACAGAACTGCAGGAGGCCAAGAGAAGAATACGATGAGAGCAACAGAGCAATGGTTGACACACTAGGCGAGGTGGCCAGAAGGGATCACATAGGGGGAGCAAAGTTACCAGTTATGGGTGATTTCAATCACAAGGAGATTGACTGGGGAAACCTGGAGCCCCATGGGGGTCCTGAAACATGGACAGCCAAGATGATGGAAGTGGTACTGGAAAACCTCATGCATCAACATGTTAAAGACACTACCAGAGAGAGAGGGGAGGATGATCCAGCAAGACTGGACCTTGTATTCACCTTGAGTAGTTCGGACATCGAGGATATCATGTATGAAAGGCCCCTAGGAGCTAGTGATCATGTGGTTCTGTGCTTTGACTACATAGTTGAGCTATCAGTGGAGAGAGCAGCAGGAATAGGATGGGAAAAATCAAACTACAAAAGGGGACACTACTCAGGCATGAAGAACTTTCTGTACGACATTCAGTGCAAGAAATGGACTATGTGACAACAAAATGCAAGAAGGCAGAGGAGAGATTTGTTCCCAAGGGAAACAGAAATAATGGGAAGACCAGAACGAGTCCTTGGTTCACCCAAAGGTGTAGGGAAGCAAAAACTAGGTGTACTAGAGAATGGAAAAGGTACAGAAGACAAAGAACTAAGGAAAATGAAGAGATTAGCCGAAGAGCCAGAAACGAATATGCACAGATAAGAAGGGAGGCTCAGAGACAATATGAAAATGACTTAGCATCAAAAGTAAAGACTGACCCGAAGCTGTTCTACAGCCACATCAGGAGGAAAACAACAGTCAAGGACCAGGTAATCAGACTGAGGAAGTGTGATGGGGAATTCACAAGAAGCGACCAAGAGGTATGTCTGGAGCTCAACACAAGATTTAAAGAGGTATTTACAGTGGAAACCAGTAGGACTCCAGGAAATCAGAACAGGGATGCACACCAGCAAGTGCTGGATAAGGTACATATAACCAAAGAGGAGGTGAAGAAGCTGCTATGCGAACTTGACACCTCAAATGCGGTGGGACCAGACAACATCTCTCCATGGGTCCTTAAAGAGGGAGCAGAGATGACTCAAGAAATCGTAATGACACGATTGCAAATAAACCATACCCCCGGCCGGGATTGAACCCGCGGTCATAGAGTCTCAAAACTCCAGCCCGTCGCGTTAGCCACTAGACCAGCTAGCCGGGGGTATGGTTTATTTGCAATCGTGTCATTACGATTTCTTGAGTCATGTTGACGGCAGTGAAGGGACTTGAGCTAGAGTTCGTCACGGCCACGCTAGCTGGAGATTCGTCTGTAAAAACTTGCATTTGTGGTCACAGAGGTGCCTGTGCTAACTTTCCTATGGTGTAGAAATATACCTAGTTGGATGAATCTTATTGTGGCTAGCTGGTCTAGTGGCTAACGCGACGGGCTGGAGTTTTGAGACTCTATGACCGCGGGTTCAATCCCGGCCGGGGGTATGGTTTTTTGGGAGCAGAGATATTGTGTGAGCCATTAACAAAGATCTTCAACACATCATTTGAAACTGGGCAACTCCCTGAGGTATGGAAAATGGCAAATGTAGTCCCAATTTTTAAAAAGGGAGACAGACATGAGGCACTAAACTACAGACCTGTATCACTAACGTGTATAGTATGCAAGGTCATGGAGAAGATCATCAGGAGGAGAGTGGTGGGGCACCTGGAAAGAAACAAGTGTATAATTGACAACCAGCACGGTTTCAGGGAAGGAAAATCCTGTGTCACAAACCTACTAGAGTTTTATGACAAGGTGACAGAAGTAAGACAAGAGAGAGAGGGGTGGATCGACTGCATATTTTTGGACTGCAAGAAGGCCTTCGACACAGTTCCTCACAAGAGGTTACTGCAAAAGCTAGAGGATCAGGCACACATAACAGGAAAGGCACTGCAATGGATCAGAGAATACCTGACAGGGAGGCAACTAGTCATGGTACGCGACGAGGTGTCAGAGTGGGCGCCTGTGACAAGCGGGGTTCCACAGGGGTCAGTCCTAGGACCTGTGCTGTTCTTGGTATATGTGAACGACATAACGGAAGGGATAGACTCAGAAGTGTCCTTGTTTGCAGATGATGCGAAGTTAATGAGAAGAATCAAATCGGATGAGGATCAGGAAGGACTACAAAGAGACCTGGACAGGCTACAAGCCTGGTCCAGCAACTGGCTCCTTGAATTTAACCCTGCCAAATGCAAAGTCATGAAGATTGGGGAAGGGCAAAGAAGACCGCAGACACAATATAGTTTAGATGGCCAAAGACTGCAAACCTCACTCAAGGAAAAAGATCTGGGGGTGAGCATAACACCGAACATATCTCCTGAGGCGCACATCAATCAGATAACTGCTGCAGCATACGGCAAACCTACGGATAGCGTTCCGATACCTCAGTAAGGATTCGTTTAAGACTCTGTATACCATTTACGTCAGGCCCATACTGGAGTATGCAGAACCAGTTTGGAATCCACACCTAGTCAAGCACGTCAAGAAATTAGAGAAAGTGCAAAGGTTTGCAACAAGACTAGTCCCAGAGCTACGGGGATTGTCCTACGAAGAAAGGTTGAGGGAAATCGGCCTGACGACACTGGAGGACAGGAGGGTCAGGGGAGACATGATAACGACATATAAAATACTGTGCGGAATAGACAAGGTGGACAAAGACGGGATGTTCCAGAGAAGGGACACAGACACAAGAGGTCACAATTGGAAGTTAAAGACTCAGATGAATCAAAGGGATGTTAGGAAGTATTTCTTCAGTCATAGAGTAGTCAGGCCGTGAAATAGCCTAGAAAGTGACGTACTGGAGGCGGGAACCATACATAGTTTTAAGGCGAGGTATGATAGAGCTCATGGGGCAGGGAGAGAGAGGACCTAGTAGCAATCAGCGAAGAGGCGGGGCCAGGAGCTGTGACTCGACCCCTGCAACCACAAATAGGTGAGTACAAATAGGCGAGTACATACACACACACATACACACACACACATACACACACACATATACACACATACACACACACACACACACACACACACACACACACACACACACACACACACACACACACACACACACACACACACACACACACACACACACACACACACACACACACACACACATACACACACACACACACGTAGTGTAGTGGGTCACAAGCGCCAGGCTCCGAGAATCTTAGTGCTTTTAGGGCGTGTTTTAGCAGCTAGAAGCAACCAGTAGGTGGTGGCAGCAGTAGGCCTGAGGAAGCAGCGCCGCCATAACAGGTTGGGTGTCATCACAAATAAGAAGTGTACTTACCAAAAGTGAAGTGTAAATTATAAAAGTAGAAGTATACAAGTGATAAGTGTGGTAAATGAGGACTCAAAAGGGCAACGAGAAAAGAATAGTTGAAGAAGTCAGAGGCGGAAGGGCGAGGTGCACGAGTCATCGTACAGCGAGCATCGTACAGCGAGCATCGTACATCAGGCATCTCGATGGACGTCCCCTCTGAGGATTAACGTACAAATCACCTGTTTGTGGTTGGCGGGAGGTTTTGAGTAGTAGAGCCGGCCCTACGGTCACTGGTAGCTCGCTATCAAAACCCTGCTCCAGAGGGATTATCATACACACAACACCTAGCAGTAGTAGGAAGATAAAATTTGTAGGAGCAAGGAATAGGCAGGAGGATTAAGTCGTGGCTAATGGGACTACAGCCCTGACAACAGTTTCGAGAGATAATGTTTTAGGACACAAAGACAGTACAATCTGAGAAGCAAGTATTGGGTACACATGTAGTAAAAGGTAGTACATAACTGGGTGAAAGAATGACTTGTTAACACACGCTAGTATTATAATTATTAGAATTACTCTCAGTGTTAATGGTATTGTATTAGTATTACGGATACACAGAGGTGAATTGTATGTCTGGGACATAAACAACTGACGTGCTCACACACACACGCGTGCACACACATACACTCGGGGCCAGGAGCTGAGTCTCGACCCCTGAAACCACAACTAGGTGAGTACACACAGCTGATCCTTGGAATTTGACCGCGTCCCCTCACCCCCCCACACCTTTCCCTCCCCCACAGACCTTTCCCCTCCCCGCTGTTGCCTTCACTCCCTCCTCCCTCCTATCTTTTCCTTCCCTCGCGTTTCTCTCTCTCACAGCCTTTTTCCTTCCCCTCTCTCTCACTCTCTCTCTCTCCCTCTCTCTCTCACTCTCTCTCTCTCTCTCTCTCTCTCTCCCTCTCTCTCTCCCTCTCTCTCTCCCTCTCTCTCTCCCTCACTCCCATAACCCTATCTCTCACCCTCCTCTCTCTCTATAGGCTTCTCTCTCCATCTCTCCATTTCTCTCTCTCATAGCCTTTTCCCTCGCCCTCCTTTCTCCCTCTCTCTCTCTTTCTCTCCCTCTCCCTCTCTTTCTCCCTCTCTCTACCCTTTCTCTCCCCCTCACATTTCTCTCTCTCCCCCTTGGTCTTATCCCTCACCCCCATACTCTCTCCTCTCTCTCCCTCTTTCTACCCTTTCTCTCTCCTCTCTCTCCCTCTTTCTACCCTTTCTCTCTCCCCCTCGCACCCTCTCCCTCCTCTAGCCTTCTGTGGTAAAAAAAAAAAAAAAAAAAAAAAAAAAAAAAAATGGGTGGCCTTAGAGGACGGAAAACCAGAGATCTGGTAGACGAACCAGGGAGGAAAGACTGGGAGTTAGAGCTCCAAAAAAGGGAGGAAGAGTGGGGAAGGAAGATAGTAGAGCTTGGTAAGAAAATGGAGGAGCGGATAGCTGAAGAGTGCAGGAAGTGGGAAGTACAGGTCTTAGCAGCAGAAGCTAGGATACAGTGCTTAGAAGAGAAACTGCAAAGCCTGAAACAGATTAGAGACAAATGACAATTCAGATGTGACATCAGGAAATTCAAAGTCAGGCGCAGACAAGGGGACGGTAAGCAACAACGGAGACATGACGTACACGAAGGCCCTATCAGACCCACGTGGGGCCAGGGAAAAGACGACGAGCACACTAAGATCAAACGACAGGTCCGAAGACAATGAAGGTATGCTATATGCAGATTCTAACAGCCAACTGCAGTAGCAAGGGACAGCTGGTCAGGAAAGACAGTTCACTGAGAATAGAAGTTTCAGATATGACAGGGACTGAAGGCAAGAACATGTCAATGGAAGGAAATAAAATGCCTCAGAGGAAGCAGATGGAGACTCAGTGGGAGGAGGAAAGGGCGAGGTCAGTTTTTGTGTACGGGCTCCAAGAAGCCAAGGGGGACAACTTTGAAGAAATAAAACAGGAGGAGAAAAAAATGATTGAAGGCATCATGAAAACAATAGGGGAGGGCGATATGACCCAGGTGACAAATTTTCAGAGAATTGGGTGGTTTGCGAGTGGAAGGATACGGCCTGTCAGAGTAACTTTCAAGGAAGAATCAGTTCGAACCAGGATTCTGCAAGAGAAAGCAAGACTGAGGGACAAAGAGGGGTACCAGAGAGTATACCTCGACCGCGACAGAACACAAGAAGAAAGGACTACACTGAAAGAGAGGGTACAGAGACACAAGGAGGAACGAGAAGCAATGACGAAAATGAGCAGGACCCAGACACAGGAGGAAGGGCAAACACACCCCACAGAATCTCCCACCAAATGACTCCAACCGCGACATTCCCAACGCAACTGAGCAACCTATACTACAACCCACTCACTGTTCCCTCTGCCACCAACCCCCATATCACAAACCTCACCCCAACAGCTGTCCCTTATGGGCATTCTGACCCCACCCCCATCAACACAAACCCCACCTACACCACAGCCCCTTATAGGCCCCCACCAAGGCTCTCGCTCCCCCAACCCCAATATTCTTGCATGACCACAATGATAGAAAAGAAACTGAAGGTTTGGTACACAAACGCGGATGGAATAACGAATAAACATGAGGAGTGGAACGAAAGAATCAGTGAAAAATCCCCAGACATCATAGCAGTCACAGAAACAAAACTCACTGAGACAATAACAGACACAATCTTCCCAACAGGATATCAGATCCTGAGGAAAGATAGAAGGAGTAGAGGGGGAGGAGGGGTTGCACTGCTCATAAAACACCGATGGGGATTTGAGGAAATGGAAGGCATGGACATGATTGGAGAAAGAGACTACATTGTAGGTACAATTCAGTCCGGAGAACATAAAGTAGTCATTGGAGTGATGTATAACCCACCACAGAACTGCAGGAGGCCAAGAGAGGAGTACGAAGAAAACAACAGGGTGATGGTGGACACACTGGCTGAGGTGGCAAGAAGAGCTCACTCGAGCAGAGCAAAGTTACTGGTAATGGGCGATTTCAACCACAGGGAGATCGACTGGGAAAACCTGGAGCCACATGGGGGTCCCGAAACATGGAGAGCCAAGATGATGAATGTGGTACTTGAAAACCTCATGCATCAACATGTCAGGGACACAACCAGAGAGAGAGGGGAGGATGGACCAGCAAGACTGGATCTTGTGTTCACCCTGAGCAGTTCAGACATTGAGGACATCACTTACGAGAGGCCCCTTGGAGCTAGCGATCACGTGGTTCTGAGTTTTGACTATATAGTAGAGTTACAAGTGGAGAAGGTAACAGGAACTGAAGGGGACAGGCCAAACTATAAAAGGGGGGACTACACAGGTATGAGAAACTTCCTGCAGGAGGTTCAGTGGGACAGAGAAATGGTAGGAAAATCAGTAAACGAGATGATGGAATATGTGGCAACAAAGTGCAAGGAGGCAGAGGAAAGTTTTGTTCCCAAGGGAAACAGAAATAATAGGAAGACTAAAACGAGTCCTTGGTTTACCCGAAGGTGTAGGGAGGCAAAAACTAAGTGCAACAGAGAATGGAAAAGGTACAGGAGGCATAGGACCCAGGAAAACAAGGAGATTAGTAGAAGAGCCAGAAACGAGTATGCACAGATAAGGAGGGAGGCCCAGCGACAGTATGAAAACGACATAGCATCGAAAGTCAAATCTGACCCGAAACTGCTGTATAGCCACATTAGGAGGAAGACAACAGTCAAGGACCAGGTGATAAAAATATACCTAGTTGGATGAATCTTATTGTGGCTAGCTGGTCTGGTGGCTAACGCGACGGGCTGGAGTTTTGAGACTATGACCGCGGGTTCAATCCCAGCCGGGGGTATGGTTTGTTTGCAATCGTGTCATTACGATTTCTTGAGTCATGTTCACCAGGTGATAAGGCTGAGGAAAGAAGGTGGAGAACTCACAAGAAACGATCAAGAGGTATGTGAGGAGCTCAACACGAGATTTAAGGAAGTATTTACAGAAGAGACAGGAAGGACTCTGGGGGGACAGACCAGATGGGGACACCAGCAAGGAATACACCAACAAGTGTTGGACGACATACATACAGATGAGGAGGAGGTGAAGAAACTGCTAAGGGACATCAATACCTCAAAGGCAATGGGACCGGACATCTCCCCGTGGGTCCTTAGAGAGGGAGCAGATATGTTGTGCATGCCACTTACCACAATCTTCAACACGTCCCTGGAAACTGGGCAACTACCTGAGGTATGGAAGATGGGAAATGTAGTTCCCATTTTTAAAAAAGGAGACAGAAAAGAGGCACTAAACTATAGACCTGTGTCATTGACGTGTATAGTATGCAAAATTATGGAGAAGATTATCAGGAGGAGAGTGGTGGAGCACCTGGAACTGAACAAGAGTATAAATGCCAACCAGCACGGATTCACGGAAGGCAAATCCTGTGTCACAAACCTTCTGGAGTTTTATGATAAAATAACAGAAGACACGAGAGAGAGGGGTGGGGTGATTGCATCTTCTTGGACTGCAAGAAGGCCTTTGACACAGTTCCTCACAAGAGATTAGTGCAGAAGCTAGAGCATCAGGTGCATATAACAGGAAGGGCACTGCAATGGATCAGAGAATACCTGACAGGGAGGCAACAACGAGTCATGGTACGTAATGATGTATCACAGTGGGCACCTGTGACGAGCGGGGTCCCACAGGGGTCAGTCCTAGGACCAGTGCTATTTTTGATATATGTGAACGACATGATGGAAGGGTTAGACTCAGAAGTGTCCCTGTT
>NC_091292.1:59222991-59297991 GCF_038502225.1 Cherax quadricarinatus
TGGTTTACCCGACGGTGTAAGGAGGCAAAAACAAAGTGCAATAGAGAATGGAAAAAGTACAGAAGGCAGAGAACACACGAAAATAGGGAGATCAGTCGCAGAGCCAGGAATGAGTATGCACAGGTAAGGAGGGAGGCCCAGCGACAGTATGAAAATGACATAGCATCGAGAATCAAGACTGACCCGAAACTGATGTATAGCCACATCAGGAGGAAGACAGTCAAAGCCCAGGTGATCAGATTAAGGACAGAAGGTGGAGAACTCACAAGAAATGATCAGGAGGTATGTGAGGAGCTGAACAGGAGATTTAAGGAAGTTTTTACAGTAGAGACAGGAAGGGCTGTGGGAAGACAGCACAGAAGGGAACAGCAAGAGGGAATATACCAACAAGTGTTGGATGACATACGAACAACTGAGGAGGAGGTGAAGAAGCTCTTAAGTGACCTTGACACCTCAAAGGCGATGGGACCGGACAACATCTCCCCATGGGTCCTTAGAGAAGGAGCAGAGATGCTGTGCGTGCCTCTAACCACAATCTTCAACACATCCCTTGAAACTGGGCAACTACCTGAGAAATGGAAGACAGCTAATGTAGTCCCCATATTTAAGAAAGGAAACAGAAACGAGGCACTAAACTACAGACCTGTGTCTCTGACATGTATTGTGTGCAAAGTCATGGAGATTATCAGGAGGAGAGTGGTCAAACACCTGGAAAGGAACAAGATTATAAATGAAAACCAGCATGGGTTCATGGAAGGCAAATCTTGTATCACAAACCTCCTGGAGTTTTATGACAAGGTAACAGAAGTAAGACACGAGAGAGAGGGGTGGGTAGATTGCGTTTTCCTAGACTGCAGGAAGGCCTGTGACACAGTTCCCCACAAGAGATTAGTGCAGAAGCTGGAGGATCAGGCGCATGTAAAAGGGAAGGCAGTGCAATGGATATGGGAATACCTGACAGGGAGGCAGCAACGAGTCATGGTACGTGAAGAGGTATCACAGTGGGCACCTGTTACGAGCGGGGTCCCACAGGGGTCAGTTCTAGGACCAGTGCTATTTTTGATATATGTGAACGACATGATGGAAGGAATAGACTCTGAAGTGTCCCTGTCCGCAGATGACGTGAAGTTGATGAGAAGAATTAAATCGGACGAGGATGAGGCAGGACTGCAAAGAGACCTGGACAGGCTGGACATGTGGTCCAGTAACTGGCTTCTCGAATTCAATCCAGCCAAATGCAAAGTCATGAAGATTGGGGAGGGGCAAAGAAGACCGCAGACAGAGTATAGGCTAGGTGGACAAAGACTACAGACCTCACTCAGGGAGAAAGACCTTCGGGTGACCATAACACCGAGCACATCACCGGAGGCACACATCAACCAAATAACTGCGCAGCATACCTTAATAAGGAATCGTTCAAGACACTGTACACTGTGTATGTTAGGCCCATTCTGGAGTATGCAGCATCAGTCTGGAACCCACACCTGGTCAAGCACGTCAAGAAGTTAGAGAAAGTACAAAGGTTTGCAACTGGGCTAGTCCCAGAGCTCAAGGGAATGTCGTACGAGGAAAGGTTAAGGGAAATCGGACTGACGACACTGGAGGACAGAAGGGTCAGGGGAGACATAACGACATACAAGATACTGCGGGGAATAGACAAGGTGGACAGAGATAGGATGTTCCAGAGAGGGGACACAGGGACAAGGGGTCACAACTGGAAGCTGAAGACTCAGACGAGTCACAGGGACGTTAGGAAGTATTTCTTCAGTCATAGAGTTGTCAGCAAGTGGAATAGCCTAGCAAGTGAAGTAGTGGAGGCAGGAACCATACATAGTTTTAAGAAGAGGTATGACAAAGCTCAGGAAGCAGAGAGAGGATCCAGTAGCGATCAGTGAAGAGGCGGGGCCAGGAGCTGAGTCTCGACCCCTGCAACCACAATTAGGTGAGTACAATTAGGTGAGTACACACACACACACACACATATACACACACATACACACACACACACACACGTACACATACACACACAGACATGCACACACACACACACATACACATACACACACATATACACACACACACACACACACACACACACACACATACACACACACACACACACATACACACACACACACACGTACTCATATACAACAGGCCTAGTGTCTAATCGGCATGTGCCTAGGACAAAATGGTAACTAACACACACACACACACACACACACACACACACACACACACACACACACACACACACACATACCCACACACACACATACACACACACACACACACACACACACACACACACAGAAGTGGCATCTCAGTTGCCCCCGGTGTCCCTGGAAGGTGGCCCCACACACGAGCAGATCCAGGCCATGGCTTCTTAAAGTTTGGCTCAGTCTCTGCCATCTTTCCAGTCCTTCCCCGGCCTGGAGTGATGCTCTCGTTGACCCACACTACTCATGCATCATTAGTGACTTGTGATAATGGTGTGCAACATTAAGCAACCACTCCAGCCTCTCACAATATATATATATATATATATATATATATATATATATATATATATATATATATATATATGTCGTGCCGAATAGGCAGAACTTGCCATCTTGGCTTAAATAGCAACGCTCATCTTGCCATATAGGACAAGTGAAAATTTGTGTATGCAATAATTTCGCCAAAATCATTCCGAACCTAACGAAAAAAAAAAATATATTTCACTGCGTTTGTTTAGTATTAAATTATTGTAAACAAATCTAAAATATATTTAGTTGGGTTAGGCTAAAATAAATTGTTTTTGTTATAATAAGATTAGGTAAGTTTTCTAAGATTCTTTTGGAGCAAAATTAAAATTTTTACATTATGATTAATGAAAAAAATATATCTTTAAACGTATAAGAAATTTTTTTTAGAAAGAACTTAATTTTACATGAGTTCTTGCTAATTGACCAGTTTTACATATTCGGCACGACATTATATATATATATATATATATATATATATATATATATATATATATATATATATATATATATATATATATATATATATATGCATGCAAGGAATTCGCGAGAGCATGCGAAATATACACAAACACTGAAGGAGACTCGAACCTACTAACCTTAGGACAAGGTACGCAGTGCTTTACCAATCTACCCACACTGGACCAATACCTTGGCGTGTAGCATGCGCTACACGTTTGATCCAATGCAGCCAGCTTTCAGGGAGAAGGCTTACAGCTTTTCATCTCATCCCCTGCATGCATCAGCCTTACTAGAGATTTGAACAATGCAAGGAATTCGCGAGAGCATGCGAAATATACACAAACACTGATCTCTGGCTGAAGGAGACTCGAACCTACGAACCTTAGGACAAGGTACGCAGTGCTTTACCAATCTACCCACACTGGACCAATACCTTGGCGTGTAGCATGCGCTACACGTTTGATCCAAGGTAGCCAGCTTTCAGGGAGAAGGCTTACAGCTTTTCATCTCATCCCCTGCATGCATCAGCCTTACTAGAGATTTGAACAATGCAAGGAATTCGCGAGATTATTATTATAATCAAGGGGGAAGCGCTAAACCCGGAAGATTATACAGCGCCTGGGGGGGGGGATGTGGAAGGCATTCAGGCTTAATTCGGGGAACTGGAGCACAGATCCAATTCCCTAAATCAAGAGCCCCTCACCAACATCAAGGAACCTTCCTTGAGGGGGGAATTCGCGAGAGCATGCGAAATATACACAAACACTGATCTCTGGCTGAAGGAGACTCGAACCTACGAACCTTAGGACAAGGTACGCAGTGCTTTACCAATCTACCCACACTGGACCAATACCTTGGCGTGTAGCATGCGCTACACGTTTGATCCAAGGCAGCCAGCTTTCAGGGAGAAGGCTTACAGCTTTTCATCTCATCCCCTGCATGCATCAGCCTTACTAGAGATTTGAACAATGCAAGGAATTCGCGAGAGCATGCGAAATATACACAAACACTGATCTCTGGCTGAAGGATACGCGACCATTCCCACTGTCAGTGTGCATAATTCGTCATCTTGTCACTCAAGTTGTAGGAGGTAACATAGAAGAGCTCAGCCTCTCACCACCTCCACCACTGCTGCTGCTGCAGTTAATTCATTCTCAACACATCTTCCAGGACATGTTCTCACCCGCTTAATTTTGTATGGCCACTTTCATTATAATTTTGATTATGGCTAGGGCGCCATCACTCGTCTTTATTTCGTGTTGGCTGGTGAGGTAGCCAGGTGGTGGTAACACGTGACCCAGGGGGTGGTGACACCTGACCCAGGTAGTTAGTGAGGTAGCCAAGTAGTGATGACACGACTCAGGTGGCTGGTGAGGTAGCCAGGTGGTGATGAGGCGTGACCCAGGTGGCTGGTAAAGTAGCCAGATGGTGGTGAAACATGACCCAGGTGGCTGGTGAGGTAGCCAGGTGGTGGTGAGGTAGCCAGGTGGTGGTGAGGTAGCCAGGTGGTGGTGAGGTAGCCAGGTGGTGGTGACACGTGACCCAGGTGCCTGGTGAGGTAACCAGGTGGTAGTGACACGTGACGCAGGTGGTTAATGAGGTAGCAAGGTGGTGGTGACACGTGACCCAGATGGCTAGTGAGGTAGCCAGGTGGTAGTGACCCAGATGGCTAGTGAGGTAGCCAGGTGGTAGTGACCCAGGTGGCTAGTGAAGTAGCCAAGTGTTGATGGCACGTGATCCAGGTGGATGGTGACTAGGTATTGGTGACACGTGACCCATGTGGCTAGTGAACTAGCCAGGTGGTGATGACACACGTGACCCAGCTGGCTCTTCATGAGAATCTCTTCCTCTTATCCCAATCAAATATAGATGCCGCCATAGCAAAATCTTTTTGACAAGTAGTTATAGTAGTTAATACTCTCCCCGGTCTCCCCCCTCCCCCTCCCCCCTCTCTCTCTCGTGTGGTAAAAGGCAGGAGTGGACGTGTGAGTCAGACCTTAATTGTCATAACACTCGGTTAAACATCACTCTGGTAATGTCTTAACTGGCTCGTTGAAACTCACTCACACACACACACACACACACACACACACACACACATGTACACACACACGTACACACACACGTACACACGTACACACACACGTACACACACATACACACACGTACACACACACACAGACACAGACACACACACAGACACACACAGACACACACACACACACACACACACATCTACACACACACACACACACATATATACACACACACACCTACACACACACACACACACACACACACACACACCTACACACACATTCCTACACACCCGCACGCACCTACACCTAGACACACACCTACACACACACGCACACAACAGGCCTAGTGTCTAATCGACATGTGCCTAGGACAAAATGGTAACTAACACACACGTGAAGCAGTATCACTGAATAGTGCTCCCAGGATATAGCGTTCTAGTGGCTGTCCTAAGATATTATTAGCGGTCATCGTACGTGAGTGAATCAGTGAACATACCTACAAGAGTGTAATAGCTTTCAAGAGTGCGAATAATGTGATAAGATCAAGAATTTTACAATTTAAATTTGAATGAAATTTGAGTGAGGGAGGGTAGCAGTCAGCTGATCAGGCTACTGGCTGCAGTGTTGACACAAAATATCCAAACAGTTAATTGGGTTAACGGTGTGATCTGAAATATTAACAAATACATATGTTAGTTGGTTATAACAGCAGTGTAGTGATAAGGTCATAAAAGAGTGATAAGTAAATACTGAAAGTAAGAAAAAATTAGTCAATCCCCAGCTGTTGGTGTTGTGAATGTAGCTAACATCATCAGACTTGTTATGACCATAATACTGTACTAAAGAAAAAAGAGGGAATACCAAGTCTTAAAAGAAAAATAAAATAAAAACTTGAATGCATGATAAAGTTCCTGAAGGAGTTACAAAATTGAAGGAGTTGATTGCAGCCAACCAGCAGGAACCTCCATTGTTGTGCAGACGACATCACTTGCCTATTTGTGGTTAATTTTGGTTAGTGTCTAAAGTCTCAGTGTCTCGTCCTGCTGGTTGTATACTATACCATCACTCTCTCCCTATTTCAGTACCAGGAGATAGATAGTGATAACCCTGATAATGTTTAGTAAATTATCTAAATATCTCCAGGTAAACTCCAGAAGAGTTGTGTAGACTAGTGACCCCCCCCCCCGTTAGTAAACAAGTACGCACATACAAACACACGTGTGCACCCGTAATTATTATTATAAACATTAGTATATATTAATAAGGAATTGAGTGAGAAAAAATAATCCTATAATCTTCAAAAAGTAAAGTAGCCTAGTGTGCGAAGATCTGGGCCGGGAGAGTACTGGTGAACCAACAACAATAACAAATAGTGTTAACGTGACCCCCCCCTCTTTTTCAAAGAACGACAAGCTAGTAAACACACACACACACACAAACACAAGTGTACACAATTAATATTATATAGTATATATTAGTGTATATTAATAAGGAATTGATTGTGAAAAAAATTTATAATCCTCAAAAGAGTAGCATAGCCTAGTGTGCGCACGCACACCCATACACCCACACACACCCACACACACACCCACACACACACCCACACACACCCACACACACACCCACACACACACCCACACACACCCACACACACCCACACACACCCACACACACCCATACACCCACACACACACCCACACACACCCACACCCCGCTGGTCACAGGTGCCCACTCTGACACCTCGCCACATACCATGACTCGCTGCTGTCTTCCTACTTGTCAGGAAGACAGCAGCGAGTCATGGTACGTGGCGAGGTGTCAGAGTGGGCACCTGTGACCAGCGGGGTCCCACAGGGGTCAGTCCTAGGACCAGTGCTTTTCTGGTATTTGTGAACGACATGACGGAAGGAATAGACTCTGAGGTGTCCCTGTTCGCAGATGACGTGAAGTTGATGAGAAGAATTCACTCGATCGAAGATCAGGCAGAACTACAAAGGGATCTGGACAGGTTGCAGACCTGGTCCAGCAATTGGCTCCTGGAGTTCAATCCCACCAAGTGCAAAGTCATGAAGATTGGGGAAGGGCAAAGAAGACCGCAGACGGAGTACAGTCTAGGGGGCCAGAGACTACAAACCTCACTCAAGGAAAAAGATCTTAGGGAGAGTATAACACCAGGCACATCTGAAGCGCACATCAATCAAATAACTGCTGCAGCATATGGGCGCCTAGCAAACCTCAGAACAGCATTCCGACATCTTAATAAGGAATCGTTCAGGACCCTGTACACCATGTACGTTAGGCCCATATTGGAGTATGTGGCACCAGTTTGGAACCCACACCTAGCCAAGCACGTAAAGAAACTAGAGAAAGTGCAAAGGTTTGCAACAAGACTAGTCCCAGAGCTAAGAGGTATGTCCTACGAGGAGAGGTTAAGGGAAATCAACCTGACGACACTGGAGGACAGGAGAGATAGGGGGGACATGATAATGACATACAAAATACTGAGAGGAATTGACAAGGTGGACAAAGACAGGATGTTCCAGAGATTGGACACAGTAACAAGGGGACACAGTTGGAAGTTGAAGACACAGATGAATCACAGGGATGTTAGGAAGTATTTCTTCAGCCACAGAGTAGCCAGTAAGTGGAATAGTTTGGGAAGCGATGTAGTGCAGGCAGGATCCATACATAGCTTTAAGCAGAGGTATGATAAAGCTCACGGTTCAGAGAGAGTGACCTAGTAGCGATCAGTGAAGAGGCGGGGCCAGGAGCTCGGACTCGACCCCCGCAACCTCAACTAGGTGAGTACAACAAGGTGAGTACACACCCACAACACCCACACACACACACACACACACACACACACATCACACATACATACACACACACACACACACACACACACACACAACACACACACACACACACACACACACACACACACACACACAACACACAACACACAACACACAACACACACAACACACACACACATTGCCAGACTCACACATACACTCCCCCCCTCCCCCACCGACATCTCACTCCTTCACCTGATCCCTCCCCTCCCTCTTTCACCCTCCCCCTCCCCACCTCTCCCTCCTTCCCCCTCTCCCTCCCCCACTCACCCACTTGTTTCACTCTCCTTCCCACTCCCCCTTCCCACTACTCTCCCACATAGCCACAGTTCCTCCTCTACCTCCCCCTCCACACTCTGACATAAACAATACTAACCTAACATACAGAATTACATAGGTTTCCCACTCTGAGGCAATCAGGATAAAACAAAAATGGGTTGCCAGAGAGCAACAAGAAAAACCAAGGGACAGGAGGAAACTGCAAAGGAAGATTGGGCAGCAGAGCTCACAAAAAGGGAACATGAATGGGAAAAGATCTTAGTAGTACCAGTTCCTAGTAACCAGTTACCAGTAACCAGTGTACCAGTAGATGACTCACTACCAACCGTCTGTGTGAATCATTGACTGTATTCATATTGCTGCTGACCATAGCAGGATTTCAAACACCCTCACCCATAGGCACTTCGGGGTCAGTCGTAGTTAGGCAGAGAGAGACAGGTCGGCTGTTGGTGCTTTCCATACTTCCCGTTATATATTATACGTACTACCAGCCTACGTGAGTATTTTTACCCATCCACGTATCGAAATCCCATATGACAAATGGTGGCACCGGTGTGGGCGTGGATTTAAGGGTATTTCAGACGTTAGAAGACTGTGGGTTGCCGGCAGGTCAGAGGTGAACCGTCTCAGCCACCACCCTGTGTACTCCAGCCTGCAAGCCTGTTACAGCCGTTTTTCAAGCTTCCTGGCTTAGTTCGTGTGCTAATTGCTTCAATCTCCGAGGGGTTGATCCGGATTTTGCAATTAAGCCAGTCAATAAGCCAGACTGTGGAAGTGAACGCTAGTCAGCCTGCCTCAGCCTACCATCCAGCCTGTCTCCTGTCATCCACCTGCTTCTTCATGCTGTGTGCATCGTTATACGTCTTCCAGTCAGCCATTCTCGTGGGTTAAGCCAGTCAGCCAGCCCAGCTTCCTAACCCAGCTGAGAGAGAGAAGTAAGCCACGCAAGTTCCTCTGAAGTATTGTCTCATATATCGCTTGTGCTTGGATGCTGGTAAGAGTGGTCTTCATCATCCCTGTGGTATTGTGATTTTAAGCCACCTTGTGCGTGGTGAGAAGTGCGTGGCAGTGAGAGCGCACAGGGCCAGCTTGTTCCTCTGCCCCCCCCACCACCACCTGCCACTATTCACTCATCTACCTGTGGGGTTTTCCACCCTTGTACCGGGTCCTAGTACTGTTTTGGCTCACATAATTGGTCAAGAGATTGCAGCTGAGCGCCAACGATAAAGCCAGTTATGTGAGTTCACCGAGAAAGCGCATTTCTACGACAACAGTGTGAGTGTAGAAGGCGTCACCACCGCACAGGACGTCTTCCCCTCATCACTAGTCACTCTGTCTACTACTCCAGACTCCAGTGATAATTTTCTGTTTATAGATATTTTCTTGTATTTGAAGACATTTGCGTGTGTGAGACATTTATAGTGAATTTCTTGTGTACTCTAAACATTGTGTTTTCAGTGTAGACTCAGTGTTTCTTTGACTCATTATTTTTGCAATATTTTTCAGTGTTATCACTCATCTCTTGTGTTTTATTTTTATAATTTTTATCTGTGTTTTTTTCTTTTATGCTACTCTATGTCTGTAGTATTATTCTGTAGTGGACCAGTCAGTCACTCCGTGTGAAGTAATTCATTCATTTTTTTTTTTTTTGTATTCTTTCAGCATTGTATTCTCCAGTATTTGTCGTCTACCAAATTATCCATTTATTTCTATATGTACCTTTTTTTCGTACACCAGCAGTGTCTCATTCCCTGATCTTTTCGCAGACTTGTGTACCATTATTTTTGCCAGCAATTTTTGTCGTATCAGTCACAGCAAGATTTTGTTGTAAGAATATACTAAGAAAAATGAATAAGTGTTGTGTGCCCTGCCACTTGTAAGTGTTGTGTGCCCCGCCACTTGTAAGTGTTACACTTCCAGTTTTGTTTGTTTTATTTTTATTCATATTTTTCATATTTCTTTGAAAAAAATCACTCTTAGTGTAATTTCAATTTCTTTTTTTAACGTAAAGTGTTTTCTTTACTCTGTTTGAGTAAATTGTTTTGTCTAATTTACAATTAAGAGTTAAAGTGTTCAATCAGTTTTTCTTCATATTTTTATGTTTATTATTTAACCTACATTTTCCCAGAGTAACTTTATTACTGCAGTGATTATTTCTACACCTTATTTTGTTGCACTTGTTCTGCAGTGAATTATTTTCTTTTATTGACATTATTATTCTCAGTTCATTATTGTTTGAGTCTTGTTTTTCATTTTATTATTTTTTCCTCATGTTGTCTTTGTATTATATTTTAATTTTGTTTATGCATTCTTAGAAAATATTTAAATTTCCCAGTTATCTCTCGTTGCATACAATTTAGTGATTTTATTTTATACTTTTTACATTGATTTACAGTTTTATTAATTAATTTCTTTATTAGCAAGAGTACAGACAGCTCATTTTGCATTTAATTCAGTCTCCAGTAGTATTTTTACTTGTAAATTTCAATGAAATTTTTTTATCTTGTCCAGCAGTCCTTTACATTGAGTTGTTCTTCCTCTTGCAGTGTATCTTAGACATTTTTTTTATTACTTCTGCAGAATTAGTTGCATCTCTTTTATTTTAATTTTAACATTTTATATCATTTTTATTGTTCATTATTTTTGCCTTATTTGTTTTCGTGCAACTTCTTTGCCATTATGTCTCACATACCGCCAAGTGATACTTTAGTGAATGGCGACACTCAGACCTCTCAGGCTACTGCTGCTCCTGTCATCAGTCCTCACAGTTCCTTATCGACTGACAGACCGACCCAGACACTGAGACACTATAGTTTTACTCATGATTCCCTTGATGCATTACCTTTATTCAATGGCCATGTACATAGTCTTGAAGCATGGTTTACTGCCATTCGTTCTCGTGTTAATGCTCTAGTTGAAGGTCCTCCTTCAGAGTAAAGTCTTATTAGACTTGCGCAAGAAGCTCTTCATTGGTCCCCTGCTGCTGTTCACGTTGTTGATCTCCTTGATATGCGAGACTTCAGGAATCTTACTAAGTGGTCACAATATGAGGAACTGATTCGTTCTTTCCTCGTACCAGTAAAAACAGCTGATCCATATGTCGTTCTTAGGGAACTAGTGAATGCTACACCCATAACTAATGAATCGTTGAGTGCATTTGCTGTTCGATTAGACAAACTTTTATCATTTATCAATGCTGTCCAGTCCTCAGCTTTTGTCCCTGACGAGGATAAACCATCCACAGCATCGTTTGCTAAAATAGCAGCTTTTGGAGCAATCAAAGGACTAATGCCGCCTGCTTCCGTGTGTTTATGAGGCTAATCCTCCAACTGTGACGATGGAACCACTTACAGCCCTAAATCATGTACGTTCCTTGTGCCCCCAGGGTACTTTCCCATGTATCAAAAGTAATTTCACACCTATGCCTCAGTCTGCACCACCTCTTGTTTGTGCCACAGCGACAAATCGTGGTCGTCAACCATCTCAGCGATCACAAAGGACCAGTGTACAGAGTCATTATAAACCTCGTAGTATTCATAGCACATTCAGTAACCATAGTCAGCGGACTTGTTACAACTGTGGTTTCCGTGGCCATATTGCAATTAATTGTCCTGATAGTTACCCTAAGAGGCGTCGTGCTGATGATGAGTACCAGTCAAATCTTCCCTACTGTACTTATCATATCTTATGGACATGACACATCTGAGTGCAATGCTCTCTACAACCTTCAGTGCTCTAGGTCTTTCCGTGGCCGTTCCAACCGCAGAACACGTAGAGGAAACAGACATCGTGGTTCTCAAAATAACCAGAACCAGGCTCATTCTTCCAATTCAGGGGAATTCGAGCGCCCCAGTCAAACCGTCCCATGGTGACATTAGGTGATAATGAGTACACCATCCCCGTTCACAATTCCTTTGAAGCCTTAAGCAGTCTCGAGAATGACAATCCTGCTGATGATGTTGCTTCACACGTCTCTGATGTAGATGATTTTGGGGATGAAGTGGAACAAATCTTTTCTGATGACAATCCACCTCTTTGTTTGCACATAACTTCCAATGCAACCATAGGCCCTATAGTGCAAGCATCTGTTCATAATGCGCCCGTTCATTTGTTCATGGACTCTGGTGCTCAAGTCAATATTATCAGGTCTAGTTTGTTTAGGGATAAGCAGTTACGACATGTCCTTCTCGTAGAACCGACTCATGTGTCCTCCCTTAGTGGAGTAGCTGGTTCTCACCTGCGTGTCCGAGGTCAGACTTCCCTAACTTTTTCTATCCAAGGTAGAGACTTCACTGCTTCCTTGTTGTCGACCAGATTACTTTCCCTGGTGACCTTCTACTGGGATTTCCTTCTATTACGCATTGTGCTCGACCCTTATCGATGGCATGCCCAAATTGATGACTTGATCGTACCATTTTGGGGTTACCAGCTTGGATCCGAGATCTGCCATACTGCCGCAGAGTATGACGTTCGAATTAAGTCCTTACAGGCCAGTGCATTTTCCAGTAGTGTACCCAAGCGGTCAGGCACTGATGATCCTGTCACTCCTGTCTGTGTTCCTGCAACTTCAGACTTGCAAGATAGTGTCCAGTTACCTCAAGTGTCCGAGGACGCTCTGACTACCTTGAGTGCTGAGTCTATCCCTGCAATGTCTGCTAGTTCAAGTAGTAGTTTCTCCACAGGGGACGCCTTGTCGGAAAACAATTACTTGCAACTAGTAATGCCATCTCTTGTTGATGTCACATGCCGTCTGCAGAAAGACGTTTCTGTCGCAGCTAGTGCCCTTACTAGAGTGTCTGTTGTTCCTAGTGTTCCAGATGGTGATAACGTCCTAGTTGCCAGTGATTCCTGCAGAGTAAAAGGTCTATTTGTTGAACCATCCTTACATGTAAGAGATAGTAAGATCCATTTCTTCCTAGCTAACACTTCTGGTCACAGTGTTCATCTCAGAGCAAATACCAATCTTGTTGACCTTGTTCACTATCTTTACCCTGTTCAGGTAGAGAATGAGTTGTCACTTGACCAGTGGGTCGGTGCTATTTCTACCGGGGAGACCTCATCCACTTCACCAGATCAATCTGTTCCACCAGTTGAGGAGAAAGACTTAGCTCCCACTGACTTCCCAGATGAAGTCAAGCGTTTGTTGACTCTGTTGAACAAACGTCGTAAAGCCATTGCCTTACCAGGTGAGAAGATGGGTATAACAAACTTGTCACATCGTATTCCACTTGAACCTGGTACTAGACCTATCTATATACCTGCGTACAGAATGCCTCATTCACAAGTTGCTGTCGCAGAAGAATTGATCAATCAAATGCTTGATGATGGAGTTATTGCAACTAGCAATTCACCTTGGAATGCGCCCTTGATCCTAGTACCTACGAAGGATGGTACTTGGCGCCCAGTGATTGACTTTAGGAAGTTAAATGCGAAAACTATCCCAGATCACTTCCCACTTCCTGTACAGGGTGATCTTTTACGTAACATCGGAGATAACAAAGTCTTTTCAACCCTGGACTTGTTACAAGGGTTTTGGCAAGTCCCTCTTCAAGAGGACAGCCAAGAGCTAACTGCATTCTCCACTCCTACAGGTCATTATCACTTCCTCTGTATGGTGTTTGGATTACGATCCTCCCCTATCACGTTCTCAAGGCTCATGACTAATATCTTTAGAGGTCTCATAGGTAATGCACTTATGGTGTACTTAGATGACGTAATCGTCATGTCTAAAGATGTGGATACACACTTGAAAAGACTTGATGTAGTACTTGGTAAGCTTGAAGAAGCCAATTTAAAGATCAAACTGTCTAAATGTCAATTTTTCAGATCAGAAATTAAGTTTCTTGGTCACGTAGTCACTCCTAGAGGGGTTACGACTGACCAAAGTAACTGCAGTACTAAATTTTCCAACACCCAAAACTGCTGATGCCGTAAGATCCTTTGTGGGCTTAGCAGGTTTTTATAGATCTTTCATTGCCAATTTTTCTTCCATAGCTGCTCCTCTAACTGAGTTGCTTAAGAAAGATGCTCCTTTTGTTTGGACCTTCCGTCAAGGAAGAGCATTCCAAACTTTAAAAGAAAAGCTAACATCTGCTCCAATTTTGAAATTTCCAGATTTTTCTAAGCCCTTCTATCTGACAACTGATGCTAGTTCTATTGGCATAGGTGCCGTACTAGCTCAGAAGACTGATGGCAAGCACAACGCAGTTGCATTTGCTAGCCAAGTCCTTACGAAGGCTGAACATAATTATACAGTAACTGAGCAAGAAGCTTTAGCAATAGTATGGTCCTTAAAGCACTTCCGAGACATTATTTATCAGTACTCTGTTCATGTCTTGACAGACCACGCTCCACTGATACCTTTATTCCAGAACAAACAACCTACTGGAAGGTTAGCCAGATGGACCTTGACTATCCAAGAGTTCAATCCCACCTTTGAACACTTACCTGGCAAGTCAAATGTAGTCGCAGATGCCTTATCGTGACATGTTAGTATAGTAACTGCAGACCCTCCATTTAGTGCTGAAGATGTAAAGAATGCTCAATGAACAGATCCCATGTGGTCTGGTGTGATTCGATTCCTGCTCCAGGAAGATCTTATTCTGATTGTGAAGCCACCAGCACCCATCAGTGACTTTGTCATGAACCAAGAATTACTGTATCGAACAGCCGAGTTGGGTACTCCTAGCAGAAGAGTTTACCAGTTAGTAATTCCACAGTCACTAGTGAATGTAGCCTTACAGCTAGTTCACGATGTACCAGGTGTTGCGCACCCTGGTATGAATCGTTCAGTAAAACAAGCCAGATTGAAATACTTTTGGCCTCGTATTGCAACTGATATTTCTGAGTATGTTAAGAAATGTAGTGTCTGCATGCAACATAAAGGTAATGCTAATGGTCCTAATCCAAGTATATCCAACCTCTAGCGAACCATGGGAAAGAGTTGCGCTAGATTTATTAACTAATTTCCAATGTTCCCTCCAGGGCAACAAACATCTATGTGTTATGGTAGACCATTTCACCAGATATTGTGAGTTAGTTCCTATTGCAGATAAGACTGCCGAGACAGTAGCTAAAGCGTTTAAAGAACGCATTATCTGCAGGCATACCACCCCTAAGTCCCTAGTAACAGATAATGGAGGTGAATTCTGTAATGAGATTCTTGAAAATTTGTGCACCTTGTACAAGATCTCTAAATCCACCATTGTTCCTCATCATCCTGCCAGCAATGGGTTAGCGGAACGTACCAATAAGAAAGTACTTGATGTCTTGAGAGCCACTATCAATCCCAACAGTGAAACTTGGGATGAAGTTATACCTGATGTGCAGTGTGCTATAAATTCTGCTTACAATGTTTCTATAGGTGACGCTCCACATTATGCATTGTATGGTGTAGATAAATGTTTGCCTTATGAGTTGTTATATTCTAATCTGAAACCAAATTACAACCCTGATGATTTCATAGCAACTCGTACCAGTTTAGCTCAAAATGTCTTTAGAAGAATCCGTGAAACACTTCATAAATCAACAGCAGAATTTACAAGAGTCGCAAACACTCGAGCAAAGCCATCCAAAATCAAAGTAGGTTCGAGAGTTATGCTGACTAACTTTAACAAAACGTCTGCAATGCCTAAGCCTGATCAAAAGTTTGTTGGTCCTTATCGAGTAGTTGAACATATCACTGGTAATAAGTATAAGGTTAGAGAAATTAGTACTGGTCAGTATAAAGAATCGCATTTAGATCATATGAAGTTAGTATGATAATGATGCTCCAACCCAGACTAATGTGACAGACTCTGACAATCCTCCTGATCCTGTACTCTCTACCTCTGATACTCAGTCAGACTATCAACCTGAATGTCGTTATTCCCTACGTACACGACAGGTATTGAGAAATCCTCAAGTATCATTTGTAACTACCAATTCAGATTTGCCTCAAATACAGCATGAGTTAGCCAGTGCAACAGAGTTTGATCCTCCCAGACATGACACCAATTCTGCATATGTCAATCTCACCCTAGCAGAGTTGGGGTTAAATGTAAATAACCTGTATAGATGAATAATTACAGTATCAACTTATCAGTATTCAAGAATTTTTTTTTTTGTGTTCACGTTCTCTCCGAATTCTGAGAGTTAACAGTCTAGATTTGAGTGCACCGAATCTGCCTTTCTGTTAAACACTTCTTTCTTTGTATATATTCCTTCCTCAGAATCCATAGATCACATGAATACAGATCGATCGATCAAATTTTTTTTTATCACTTCTATTGTGTAATCCCAACGTTGAGTTTCATTCGATGAGTTGTGCTATATTATACCTTGTATTGCATTACAGTTTTATTACAGTTTCAGTTACGTAAGCTTCCATTCCAATATTCTACTTATGTATGTTATAATGTTCAATTGTTGTGTACTTTGACATTGTATAGAATCAGCCCAAGCCGTACACCTGCTGTCTCTAGTTTGTATTAGCGTCGTTAGCATCGCCGAGCTCTCAGTAGTAGTACCAGTTCCTAGTAACCAGTAACCAGTGTACCAGTAGATGACTCACTACCAACCGTCTGTGTGAATCATTGACTGTATTCATATTGCTGCTGACCATAGCAGGATTTCAAACACCCTCACCCGTAGGCACTTCGGGGTCAGTCGTAGTTAGGCAGAGAGAGAGACAGGTTGGCTGTTGGCGCTTTCCATACTTCCCATTATATATTATACGTACTACCAGCCTATGTGAGTATTTTTACCCATCCACGTATCGAAAACCCACATGACAAAGAGACTAGAAGAACTTAGCATGAGAATGGAAGAGAGGATAGACATGGAAAGCAGGAAGTGGGAGGTGCAAGTCAAAGCAGCAGAGGCCAGAATACAGAGTTTAGAAGAGGAACTGAAAAATCTGAAACAGCCTAAAGAACTAAGAACATTTTGGGATTGACAACAGAGACTGCTACCTCAGTCACAAATAAGGGGACTGTAGGGAAAGAAGGAGCAAAACAGCATGTAGAAGCTCAGTCAGTGGAGACTGTAGTAAATGAAAGAGCTAAGCTATATGTGGAGGCCCTAACAGACCACAGCAGAGCCCAGGAAAAGGCGAGAAGGGAAAATGACAGGCCACTGAGCCCAAGTACATTAGCTAGTGAAACTGAAGAAAGGAAAGCTGCAGTGGAGGAAATCAAATTGAATGAGGGGATACACAGGGATATGCAGTGGGAGAATGAAAGGGTGAGGTCAGTCTTTGTGTATGGGCTCCAGGAAGTTGAAGGGGAAACATATGAAGCCAGAAAACAAGGAGAAAAAAAAAGCAATTGAAAGCATCATGAATGCAATAGGAGAAGACAACATGACCCAGCTGGAAAATTTTTGGAGAATAGGGGGGTATGTAAAAAAAAAGAACCCGGCCAGTGAAAGTGACCTTCAAGGCAGAATCGACTCGGAACAGGATCCTGCAGGAGAAAGCACGATTAAGGGACATGCCGGCATACAGGAAGGTGTATCTCGACCGCGACAGAACACAAGCAGAAAGGCAGAAACAGAGAGAGATAGTATGAAGGCGAAAGGAGGAAAGAGAAGGGATGGAGAAGACAGACAGGAGATCCCAGACACAGGAAGATCAAATACAGCCTCCCTCAAAACTTCCTATAGAAGCCTCCCAACCAGGTCAACCCCAGTGCAACCAAACACTCTAAACCAAAACACCCATGCCACATCCAATGCCCCCACCCACTGCATTACAAACTCCACCCCCACAGCAACCACCCATAGTTCCTTATCAGGTCTCCCACTTCCCCAACCCCAATACACCTCCCAGACCACAATCTTAGAAAAGAAGTTGAAGGTGTGTTATACAAATGCAGATGGAATAACAAATAAGTATGAGGTGTGGCACGAAAGAATCAAGGAGACATCCCCAGATATAATAGCACTCACAGAAACAAAACTCACCAGAATAATAACAGATTCAATCTTTCCATCCGGATATCAAATCCTCAGGAAAGACAGAGGGAGGAGAGGGGTAGGGCGAGTTGCACTGCTTATTAAAAACTAGTGGGGGTTTGAGAAAATGGAAGGAATGGATGGCACGGGCAAAAGGGACTACTTAGTAGGAACAATCCAGTCTGAGGGACATAAGGTGATAATTGCAGTAATGTACAACCCACCACAGAACTGCAGGAGGCCAAGAGAAGAATACGATGAGAGCAACAGAGCAATGGTCGACACACTAGCCGAGGTGGCCAGGAGAGCACACATGGGGGGAGCAAAGTTACTAGTTATGGGTGATTTCAATCACAAGGAGATTGACTGGGAAAACCTGGAGCCCCATGGGGGTCCCAAAACAGGGAGAGCCAAGATGATGGATGTGGTACTGGAAAACTTCATGCATCAACATGTTAGAAACACTACCAGAGAGAGAGGAGACGATGAACCAGCAAGACTGGACCTTGTATTCACCTTGAGTAGTTCTGACATCGAGGATATCATGTATGAAAGGCCCCTGGGAGCTAGTGATCATGTGGTTCTGTGCTTCGACTATATAGTTGAGCTCCAAGTGGAGAGAGCAGCAGGAATAGGGTGGGAAAAACCAAACTTCAAAAGGGGGAAATACTCAGGCTTGAGGAACTTCTTTCAAGACATTCAATGGGAGAGGGAACTGACAGGAAAACCAGTACAAGAAATGATAGACTATGTGGCAACAAAATGCAAGGAGGCAGAGGAGAGGTTTGTTCCCAAGGGAAACAGAAATAATGGGAAGAACAGAACGAGTCCTTGGTTCACCCAAACGTGTAGGGAGGCAAAAACTAGGTGTACTAGAGAATGGAAAAGGTACAGAAGACAGAGAACTCAGGAAAATAAAGAGATTAGCTGAAGAGCCAGAAACGAATATGCACAGATAAGAAGGGAGGCTCAGCGGCAATACGAAAATGACATAGCATCGAAAGTCAAGACTGACCCGAAGCTGTTGTACAGCCACATCAGGAGGAAAACAACAGTCAAGGACCAGGTAATCAGACTGAGGAAGGGTGATGGAGAATTCACAAGAAACGACTGGGAGGTATGTCAGGAGCTCAACACAAGATTTAAAGAAGTATTTACAGTGGAAACCAGTAGGACTCCAGGAAATCAGAGCAGGGGGGTGCACCAGCAAGTGGTGGATGAGGTACACATAACCAAGGAGGAGGTGAAGAAGCTGCTATGCGAACTTGACACCTCAAAGGCGGTGGGACCAGACAACATCTCTCCGTGGGTCCTTAAAGAGGGAGCAGAGACATTGTGTGTACCATTAACAAAGATCTTCAACACATCATTTGAAACTGGGCAACTCCCCGAGGTATGGAAGATGGCAAATGTAGTCCCAATTTTTAAAAAGGGAGACAGACATGAGGCACTAAAGTACAGACCTGTATCACTAACGTGTATAGTATGCAAGGTCATGGAGAAGATCATCAGGAGGAGAGTGGTGGAGCACCTGGAAAGAAACAAGTGTATAATTGACAACCAGCACGGTTTCAGGGAAGGAAAATCCTGTGTCACAAACCTACTAGAGTTTTATGACAAGGTGACAGAAGTAAGACAAGAGAGAGAGGGGTGGATCGACTGCATTTTTTTGGACTGCAAGAAGGCCTTCGACACAGTTCCTCACAAGAGGTTACTGCAAAAGCTAGACGATCAGGCACACATAACAGGAAAGGCACTGCAATGGATAAGAGAATACCTTATAGGGAGGCAACAACGAGTCATGGTACGTGACGAGGTGTCAAAGTGGGCGCCTGTGACAAGCGGGGTTCCACAGGGGTCAGTCCTAGGACCTGTGCTGTTCTTGGTATATGTGAATGACATAACGGAAGGGATAGACTCAGAAGTGTCCTTGTTTGCGGACGATGTGAAGTTAATGAGAAGAATCAAATCGGATGAGGATCAGGCAGGACTACAAAGAGACCTGGACAGGCTACATGCCTGGTCCAGCAACTGGCTCCTTGAGTTTAACCCCGCCAAATGCAAAGTCATGAAGATTGGGGAAGGGCAAAGAAGACCGCAGACACAATATAGTTTAGATGGCCAAAGTCTGCAAACCTCACTCAAGGAAAAAGATCTGGGGGTGAGTATAACACCGAGCATATATCCTGAGGCGCACATCAATCAGATAACTGCTGCAGCATACGGGCGGGCGCCTGGCAAACCTAAGGATAGCGTTCCGATACCTCAGTAAGGAGTCGTTCAAGACTCTGTATACCATTTACGTCAGGCCCATACTGGAGTATGCAGCACCAGTTTGGAATCCACACCTAGTCAAGCACGTCAAGAAATTTGAGAAAGTGCAAAGGTTTGCAACAAGACTAGTGCCATAGCTACGGGGATTGTCCTACGAAGAAAGGTTGAGGGAAATCGGCCTGACGACACTGGAGGCCAGGAGGGTCAGGGGAGACATGATAACTACATATAAAATACTGTGCGGAATAGACGAGGTGGACAAAGACGGGATGTTCCAGAGATGGGACACAGACACAAGAGGTCACAATTGGAAGTTGAAGACTCAGATGAATCAAAGGGATGTTAGGAAGTATTTCTTCAGTCATAGAGTAGTCAAGCCATGGAATAGCCTAGAAAGTAATGTAGTGGAGGCAGGAACCATACATAGTTTTAAGGCGAGGTATGATAAAGCTCATGGAGCAGGGAGAGAAAGGACCTAGTAGCAATCAGTGAAGAGGCGGGGCCAGGAGCTATGACTAGACCCCTGCAACCACAAATAGGTGAGTACAAATAGGTGAGTACATACACACACACATACACACACACACACACACACACACACACACACACACACACACACATACACACACACACACATACACACACACACACACACACACACACACATACACACACACACACACACACACACACACACACACACATACACACACACACACACACACACACACACACATACACACACACACACACATACACATACACAGACACACACACATACACACACATACACACACACATACATACACACACACACACACACACACACATACACACACAAATACACACACACACACAAATACACACACACATACACACACAAATACACACACACACACAAATACACACACACATACACACACACATACACACACATACACACACACACACACACACACACACACACACATACGAGTGGAAGGATACGGCCTGTCAGAGTAACTTTCAAGGAAGAATCAGTTCGAACCAGGATTCTGCAAGAGAAAGCAAGACTGAGGGACAAAGAGGGGTACCAGAGAGTATACCTCGACCGCGACAGAACACAAGAAGAAAGGACTACACTGAAAGAGAGGGTACAGAGACGCAAGGAGGAACGAGAAGCAATGAAAATGAGCAGGACCCAGACACAGGAGGAAGGGCAAACACACCCCACAGAATCTCCCACAAAAAGACTCCACCCGCGACATTCCCAACGCAACTGAGCAACCTATACTACAACCCACTCACTGTTCCCTCTGCCACCAATCCCCATATCACAAACCTCACCCCAACAGCTGTCCCATATGGGCATTCTGACCCCACCCCCATCAACACAAACCCCACCTACACCACAGCCCCATATAGGCCCCCACCAAGGCTCTCGCTCCCCCAACCCCAACATTCTTGCATGACCACAATGATAGAAAAGAAACTAAAGGTTTGGTACACAAACGCGGATGGAATAATGAATAAACATGAGGAGTGGAATGAAAGAATCAGTGAAAAATCCCCAGACATCATAGCAGTCACAGAAACAAAACTCGCTGAGACAATAACAGACACAATCTTCCCAACAGGATATCAGATCCTGAGGAAAGATAGAAGGAGTAGAGGGGGAGGAGGGGTTGCACTGCTCATAAAACACCGATGGGGATTTGAGGAAATGGAAGGCATGGACATGATTGGAGAAAGAGACTACATTGTAGGTACAATTCAGTCCGGAGAACATAAAGTAGTCATTGGAGTGATGTATAACCCACCACAGAACTGCAGGAGGCCAAGAGAGGAGTACGAAGAAAACAACAGGGTGATGGTGGACACACTGGCTGAGGTGGCAAGAAGAGCTCACTCGAGCAGAGCAAAGTTACTGGTAATGGGCGATTTCAACCACAGGGAGATCGACTGGGAAAACCTGGAGCCACATGGGGGTCCCGAAACATGGAGAGCCAAGATGATGGATGTGGTACTTGGAAACCTCATGCATCAACATGTCAGGGACACAACCAGAGAGAGAGGGGAGGATGAGCCAGCAAGACTGGATCTTGTGTTCACCCTGAGCAGTTCAGACATTGAGGACATCACTTACGAGAGGCCCCTTGGAGCTAGCGATCATGTGGTTCTGAGTTTTGACTATATAGTAGAGTTACAAGTGGAGAAGGTAACAGGAACTGAAGGGGACAGGCCAAACTATAAAAGGGGGGACTACACAGGTATGAGAAACTTCCTGCAGGAGGTTCAGTGGGACAGAGAAATGGTAGGAAAATCAGTAAACGAGATGATGGAATATGTGGCAACAAAGTGCAAGGAGGCAGAGGAAAGTTTTGTTCCCAAGGGAAACGGAAATAATAGGAAGACCAAAACGAGTCCTTGGTTTACCCGAAGGTGTAGGGAGGCAAAAACTAAGTGCAACAGAGAATGGAAAAGGTACAGGAGGCATAGGACCCAGGAAAACAAGGAGATTAGTAGAAGAGCCAGAAACGAGTATGCACAGATAAGGAGGGAGGCCCAGCGACAGTATGAAAACGACATAGCATCGAAAGTCAAATCTGACCCGAAACTGCTGTATAGCCACATTAGGAGGAAGACAACAGTCAAGGACCAGGTAATAAGGCTGAGGAAAGAAGGTGGAGAACTCACAAGAAACGATCAAGAGGTATGTGAGGAGCTAAACAAGAGATTTAAGGAAGTATTTACAGTAGAGACAGGAAGGACTCTGGGGGGACAGACCAGACGGGGACACCAGCAAGGAATACACCAACAAGTGTTGGACGACATACATACAGATGAGGAGGAGGTGAAGAAACTGCTAAGGGACATCGATACCTCAAAGGCAATGGGACCAGACAACATCTCCCCATGGGTCCTTAGAGAGGGAACAGATATGTTGTGCGTGCCACTTACCACAATCTTCAACACATCCCTGGAAACTGGGCAACTACCTGAGGTATGGAAGACGGCAAATGTAGTTCCCATTTTTAAAAAAGGAGACAGAAAAGAGGCACTAAACTATAGACCTGTGTCATTGACGTGTATAGTATGCAAAATTATGGAGAAGATTATCAGGAGGAGAGTGGTGGAGCACCTGGAACGGAACAGGAGTATAAATGCCAACCAGCACGGATTCACGGAAGGCAAATCCTGTGTCACAAACCTTCTGGAGTTTTATGATAAAATAACAGAAGTAAGACAAGAGAGAGAGGGGTGGGTTGATTGCATCTTCTTGGACTGCAAGAAGGCCTTTGACACAGTTCCTCACAAGAGATTAGTGCAGAAGCTAGAGCATCAGGCGCATATAACAGGAAGGGCACTGCAATGGATCAGAGAATACCTGACAGGGAGGCAACAACGAGTCATGGTACGTAATGATGTATCACAGTGGGCACCTGTGACGAGCGGGGTCCCACAGGGGTCAGTCCTAGGACCAGTGCTATTTTTGGTATATGTGAACGACATGACAGAAGGGTTAGACTCAGAAGTGTCCCTGTTTGCAGATGATGTGAAGTTAATGAGGAGAATTAAATCTGATGAGGACCAGGCAGGACTTCAAAGAGACCTGGACAGACTGGACACCTGGTCCAGCAAATGGCTTCTCGAATTTAATCCTGCCAAATGCAAAGTCATGAAGATGGGGGAGGGGCACAGAAGACCACAGACAAGAGTATAGGCTAGGTGGCCAAAGACTGCAAACCTCACTCAAGGAGAAAGATCTTGGGGTGAGTATAACACCGAGCATGTCTCCGGAAGCACACATCAATCAGATAACTGCTGCAGCATATGGGCGCCTGGCAAACCTGAGAACAGCATTCCGATACCTTAGTAAGGAATCATTCAAGACACTGTACACCGTGTATGTCAGGCCCATACTGGAGTATGCAGCACCTGTTTGGAACCCGCACTTGATAAAGCACGTCAAGAAACTAGAGAAAGTACAAAGGTTTGCGACAAGGTTAGTTCCAGAGCTAAGGGGAATGTCCTACGAGGAAAGATTAAGGGAAATCGGCCTGACCACACAGGAGGACAGGAGGGTCAGGGGAGACATGATAACGACATATAAAATACTGCGTGGAATAGACAAGGTGGACAAAGACAGGATGTTCCAGGGAGGGGACACAGAAACAAGAGGCCACAATTGGAAGTTGAAGACACAAATGAGTCAGAGAGATAGTAGGAAGTATTTCTTCAGTCATAGAGTTGTAAGGCAGTGGAATAGCCTAGAAAATGACGTAGTGGAGGCAGGAACCATACACAGTTTTAAGACGAGGTTTGATAAAGCTCATGGAGCGGGGAGAGAGAGGGCCTAGTAGCAACCGGTGAAGAGGCGGGGCCAGGAGCTAGGACTCGACCCCTGCAACCACAAATAGGTGAGTACAAATAGGTGAGTACACACACATACACACACACACACATACACACACACATACACACACACATACACACACACATACACACACACACATACACCCACACACACATACACACACACACACACACACACACACACACACACACACACACATACACACACATACACACACACAAACACACACACACATACACACACACACACTGGTATTTGTGAACGACATGACGGAAGGAATAGCCTCTGAGGTGTCCCTGTTTGCAGATGACGTGAAGTTGATGAGAAGAATTCACTCGATCGAAGACCAGGCAGAACTACAAAGGGATCTGGACAGGCTGCAGACCTGGTCCAGCAATTGGCTCCTGGAGTTCAATCCCACCAAGTGCAAAGTCATGAAGATTGGGGAAGGGCAAAGAAGACCGCAGACAGAGTACAGTCTAGGGGGCCAGAGACTACAAACCTCACTCAAGGAAAAAGATCTTGGGGTGAGTATAACACCAGGCACATCTCCTGAAGCGCACATCAACCAAATAACTGCTGTAGCATATGGGCGCCTAGCAAACCTCAGAACAGCATTCCGACATCTTAATAAGGAATCATTCAGGACCCTGTACACCGTGTACGTTAGGCCCATATTGGAGTATGCGGCACCAGTTTGGAACCCACACCTAGCCAAGCACGTAAAGAAACTAGAGAAAGTGCAAAGGTTTGCAACAAGACTAGTCCCAGAGCTAAGAGGTATGTCCTACGAGGAGAGGTTAAGGGAAATCAACCTGACGACACTGGAGGACAGGAGAGATAGGGGGGACATGATAACGACATACAAAATACTGAGAGGAATTGACAAGGTGGACAAAGACAGGATGTTCCAGAGATTGGACACAGTAACAAGGGGACACAGTTGGAAGCTGAAGACACAGATGAATCACAGGGATGTTAGGAAGTATTTCTTCAGCCACAGAGTAGTCAGTAAGTGGAATAGTTTGGGAAGCGATGTAGTGGAGGCAGGATCCATACATAGCTTTAAGCAGAGGTATGATAAAGCTCACGGCTCAGGGAGAGTGACCTAGTAGCGATCAGTGAAGAGGCGGGGCCAGGAGCTCGGACTCGACCCCCGCAACCTCAACTAGGTGAGTACAACTAGGTGAGTACATACACACACACACACACACACACATACACACACACACACACACACACACACACATATACACACACACACACACACACACATACACACACACACACGCACACACATACACACACACACACACACACACACACACACACACATACACACACGAGTCATGGTACGCGACGAGGTGTCAGAGTGGGCGCCTGTGACAAGAGGGGTTCCACAGGGGTCAGTCCTAGGACCTGTGCTGTTCTTGGTATACGTGAACGACATAACGGAAGGGATAGACTCAGAAGTGTCCTTGTTTGCAGACGATGTGAAGTTAATGAGAAGAATCGAATCGGACGAGGATCAGGCAGGACTACAAAGAGATCTGGACAGGCTACAAGCCTGGTCCAGCAACTGGCTCCTTGAATTTAACCCTGCCAAATGCAAAGTCATGAAGATTGGGGAAGGGCAAAGAAGACCGCAGACACAATATAGTTTAGATGGCCAAAGACTGCAAACCTCACTAAAGGAAAAAGATCTGGGGGTGAGTATAACACCGAGCATATCTCCTGAGGCGCACATCAATCAGATAACTGCTGCAGCATACGGGTGCCTGGCAAACCTACGGATAGCGTTCCGATACCTCAGTAAGGATTCGTTTAAGACTCTGTACACCATCTACGTCAGGCCCATACTGGAGTATGCAGCACCAGTTTGGAATCCACACCTAGTCAAGCACGTCAAGAAATTAGAGAAAGTGCAAAGGTTTGCAACAAGACTAGTCCCAGAGCTACGGGGATTGTCCTATGAAGAAAGGTTGAGGGAAATCGGCCTGACGACACTGGAGGCCAGGAGGGTCAGGGGAGATATGATAACGACATATAAAATACTGCGCGGAATAGACGAGGTGGACAAAGACGGGATGTTCCAGAGATGGGACACAGACACAAGAGGTCACAATTGGAAGTTGAAGACTCAGATGAATCAAAGGGATGTTAGGAAGTATTTCTTCAGTCATAGAGTAGTCAGGCCATGGAATAGCCTAGAAAGTGATGTGGTGGAGGCAGGAACCATACATAGTTTTAAGGCGAGGTATGATAGAGCTCATGGGGCAGGGAGAGAGAGGACCTAGTAGCAATCAGCGAAGAGGCGGGGCCAGGAGCTGTGAATCGACCCCTGCAACCACAAATAGGTGAGTACAAATAGGTGAGTACACACACATACACACACACACACATACACATACACACACACACACACACACACACATACACACACACATACACACACACACATACATAAACACATACACACACACACACACACACACACACACATACACACACATACACACACACACATACACACACATACACACACACACACACACACACATACACACACACACACACACACACATACACACACACACACACACACACACACACAGTAATGTCACTTCACAGACAGTAATTTGGTTGCCATTTTTCTTATTATATTGATGGTTCTTATTTTAACAGTGTTTTATTCTAGCGAATTGAAATTTAGAACGTTTATATATATTCATATTCTTGGTAGCCTCCCCACTCTCTCTCTCTCTCTCTCTCTCTCTCTCTCTCTCTCTCTCTCTCTCTCTCTCTCTCTGGCGCGTGTGTACTCTCCTAGCTGTAGTTGCAGGGGTCGAGTCACAGCTTCTGGCCCCGCTCTTCACTGGCCACTACTAGGTCACACTTCCTGCTCCATGAGCTTTTTCATACCTCTTCTTAAAGCTATGTATAGATCCTGCCTCTACTACATCGCTTCTCAAACTATTCAATTTCCTGACAACTCTGTGACTGAAGAAATACTTCCTAACATCCCTGTGATTCATCTGAGTCTTCAACTTCCAACTGTGTCCCCTTGTTGCTGTGTCCCATCTCTGGAACATCCTGTCTCTGTCCACCCTGTCAATTCCGTTCAGTATTTTATATTTCGTTATCATGTCCTCCCTATCTTTCCTGTCCTCCAGTGTTGTCAGGTCCATTTCCCTTAACCTCTCCTCGTAGGACATACCTCTTAGCTCCGGGACTAGTCTTGTTGCAAACCTTTGCACTTTCTCTAGTTTCTTTACGTGCTTTGCTAGGTGTGGGTTCCAAACTGGTGCTGCATACTCCAATATGAGCCTAACGTACACAGTGTACAAGGCCCTGAACGAATCCTTATTAAGATGTGTGTGCATGTGTGTGTGTGTGTGTATTCACCTAGTTGTGGTTGCAGGGGTCGATTCACAGCTCCTGGCATGTGTGTGTGTGTACTCTCTCATATGTGTGAACCACTGTCCGGGCTAGAGGGCTAAAGTACGGTGTCAGTACTCGGTCCCTTCACGTACTCCCATACACAGTAAGTCAGAAATATTTTTGTTAGTGAGTTTGAGTTTGACTTGCCTAGTATGGGCCAGTAGGCCTGCTGCAGTGTTCCTCCTTTCTTATGATCGTATGATCTTAATAGCAGCTAGACAACTCATTCTTTAGTACGCGTTGTTACGATTTTCCGAATAATCTTTAACGAATTTAAAGGGACCTGAGCTAGCGCTTGACCGGGCCGCGGGGGGTGTTGACCCCCGTAACACCCTTCAGGTATACTCCAGATGGTCACAGGGAGGCCCAGGCTAGCCTTCCTAAGGTACAGAAATATACCTGCTTGGCTATTGTTGAGCCAGCACGGTAGAGTGGTCAGGGCACTGGCCTGTTGCTTTTGACACTGGCTGACCTTGATATATACATCTGCATGACGGAATTGTATGGAGTTATACATATATAACTTGTATATAGGAGACAAACTTATGAGGATGTTTCGGTCGAACTTGTACATTACCAGTTCCAGTCACGGTACTGTGAGTTTCTCCTGGTAGGGAGTCATTCGAGGTCAAACAGGATTTCCTGTAGCAGCACATATGAAAACTGTGCCAGTAATTTCACTCTAGGCAACCACAATACGAGGCAGTCATCTGGGAATTTTGCATAATCGTAGGGACACGGTAAACCCGTAGGAGTCATGATCAGCTTTTTATTTTACTGCCGAAGTGGCTAGTTTATTGTGCACTCTCACGTCCAGCCTGTGGATGGTAGCGCAAGAACATATGGATACACAAAAGGCCTAGGAACTAGGCCCCAAGAGGGTCAGTAAGAGTACATCTGGATTTATATCTACAGTTCTCTTATCAGTTGCGAGCAAATTTAGGAAATTTACTTAATATGTCTGGTGTCTCGTGTTCATTAATAAGAAATCCTGACATATCACACATGTTAGTTTGTCTATATTCTTCAATAAGTATTCAAGATAATCATCACTGGGTTGGCTACATAATTTGCATTTGGTTCGATCACGAGTGTTTGGCAAACCACCAGAAGTACTTGTAACTAAGCCTAAGCCTGGCTACAACACCAGTCAGTCTGCTCTCATTGCAAGTTGCTCTGTAAATGAACTTATTTACATTAACGTTATCGTAGTGCATGACAGATCTACTTAAGCTTATAACTGCATCGGAATCGTGAGAGTAGAAAATGGAGCAGTAATTACGAGTGATCTAAGAAGGGAAGAATAGCTTCAATTCACTTGATCAAAAGCCTTTTACCTCTTAAACCGTCATGTAGGTCAGCAGTCTAAGCTGTCATCAGATGTGTTCTATATTTCACATTCCAACCCGCTTTGAGCTGTCCTGTCTTCACTAACTCTGGGTCAGTCTCCCCTTGTGCCTCTTCTCACGAGCCTGGCCCATGGCCGGGCTCATAGAGAAACTCTCGAAACTCTTCAAAGGTATACATCAGCTCTCACAGGCCTGTAGGTGGTGATAAGGAACAAGGATATTTTAGCAAGTTAAACAGGAAGAACAGTAAGCCACTGTTCCAAATTGAGAATAATGCCTGACAGATTTTTAAAACAGTATTGGAACACACAAATAGAATGCAAAAGGCTTATGAAAATCAACAATATAATCACAAACGATGGACCCCAAATAACCAAATTTAGTAATGACAAACGAGAGACAAAGAGAATCTGAAGAGCCATCATGAAAAATCTTGACCCCCAGAGAGAGGGGGGAGGGGGGCGTGACCCCAGCAAAAGCATCACTCACCTCAACAATACGTACACTCCTCCACCTCGCAAGTCTCAGTGTCCCGTCACGCTCCGTCAACTTGCAACCGACTTCCGCAACTCAATACTTCTCACCTTGTCTTACCCCCACACATACACTCACAAGTTAATGCTTTTCACCTCCCCTCCCTCCCTTCTTCACACTAATAACTTAGTACTTTCTATTTCCCCCTCACACAACTTAATATTTCCCAACAGACTGACAATTTAACGTGTCTCCCCACAAATCTCAAAACTTATCCCTAAACACTGACAACTCAATACTTCTCCCCTCCTTCCCACTAACAAATTAATACTTTCATACATACACACAGCCAAATATATCTTCCCCCCCCCACACACACACACACAAAGAACGAGCCCCTGGCTTACCCAAAGGTGTAGGAAGGCCAAAACTATGTGTTAGAGAATGGAAAAAGTACAGAAGACAAAGGGCCCGGGAAAAGAGAGAGATTAGTCGAAGAACCAGAAACGAGTATGCACAGATAAGGAGGGAGGCCCAGCGACAGTACAAAAATGACATAGCATCTAAAGTCTGACCCGAAGCTGTTGTATAGCCACATCAGGAGGAAAACAACAGTCAAGGACCAGGTAATCAGGCTGAAGGAGGGAGGTAGGGAGCTCACAAGAAGCGACCAAAAAGTATGTGAGGAGCTGGATGAAATACACACAACCGAAGAGAAGGTGAAGAAGCTGCAATGTGAACTTGATACCTCAAAGGTGGTGGGACTAGACATCTCTCCATGGGTCCTTAGAGAGGGAAGAGAGATGCTGTGTGTGCCACTAACAACAATCTTCAACACATCCACTGAATCTGGGCAACTACCTGAGGTATGGAAGATGGCAAATGTAGTCCCAATTTTTAAGAAAGGAGACAGACACGAGGCACTAAACTACAGACCAGTGTCACTGATGTGTATAGTATGCAAAGTCATAAAGATTATCAGGAGGAGAGTGGTGGAGCACCTAGCATGGAACAAGCTTATAAACGACAACCATCACGGATTCAGGAAACGAAAATCCTGTGTCACAAACCTACTGGCTGGAGTTTTATAACAAGATGACGGAAGACATGAGAGAGAGGGGTGGGTAGATTGCATTTTCTTGGACAGCAAGGCGGCCTTCGACACAGTTCCTCGCAAGAGATTAGCGCAAAAGCTAGAGGATCAGGCACCATAACAGAAAGCTCACTGCAATAGATCTGGAATACCTGACAGGGAGGCAACAACGAGTCACGGTAAGTGACGAAGTATCAGAGTGGGCGCCTATGACGAGCGGGGTTCCACAGGGGTCGGTCCTAGGACCAGTGCTGGTTTTGGTATATGTGAATGACATGACGGAAGGGATAGACTCAGAAGTGTCCCTGTTTGCAGATGATGTGAAGTTAATGAGGAGAATTAAATCGGATGAGGATCAGGCAGGACCACAAAGAGACCTGAACAGGCTGCAAGCCTGGTTTAACAACCGGCTCCTTGAATTTAACCCCGCTAAATTCGAAGTCATGAAGATCGGAGGACAAAGAAGACCGCAGAGTATAGGCTAGGTGGCCAAAGACTGCAAACCTTACTCAAGGAAAAGGGGCGAGTATAATACCAAGCCCATCTCCTAAGGAGCACATCAACCAGATAACTGCTGTAGCATATGGGCGTCTGGCAATCCTGAGAATAGCGTTCCGATACCTTAGTAAGGATTCATTCAAGACTCTGTACATATACGTCAGGCCCGTACTGGAGTATGCAGCACCAATTTGGAACCCACACCTGGTCAAGCACATCAAGAAATTAGAGAAAGTGCAAAGGTTTGCAACAAGACTAGTCCCAGAGCTAGGGGAAATGCCCTACGAAGAAAGGTTAAGGGAAATCGGCCTGACGACGCTGGAGGACAGGAGGGTTAGAGAAGACATGATAATGACATACAAAATAATGCGAGGAATTAACAGGGTGGACAGAGATTGGACATAGAAACAAGGGGTCACAAATGGAAGTGGCAGACTCAGATGAATCAGAGAGATGTTAGGAAGTATTTCTTTAGTCATAGAGTTGTCAGGAAGTGGAATAGTCTGGCAAGTGACATAGTGGTGGCAGGAACCATACATACTTTTATGGCGAGGTATGATACAGCTCATGGAGCGGGAGGAGAGAAGGGACCTAGTAGCGATCAGTGAGGAGCGGGGCCAGGAGCTATGATCGACCCCTGCAACCACAAATAGGTGAGTACAACGTTAAGTCAACATCTTCACCTACAGGTCAATACGTCTTCCCACAAGTCCTCTTCGTTCACACTACAAGTCAGTATGTCTTCCCCTACACACAGCTAAGTCAATAATTCTTCCCAAACACCATGTCAGTACTTCTTTCCCGACCTCTTTCCACACCATGACAGTGCTCCCTCTCCCCTTCCCTCTGAACACACACACACACACACACACACACACACACACACACACACACACACACACACACACACACACCTACCTTGTTCACATAACACATCCTATGCATTTCTGCATATATATCCAAACAACTTTTCTACTCATTATTAGAGGTGAGTTATAATCCGACCATCATGATTCCACGATCAGTAATATCCAGGTAAACAAAACGTACTTGTGGGTTTAACCTGTGAGTATTTGAACAATTATGAATACTTGCTGTCATAAGAATTAACTCCAGCCTTCACGAGTACTAAACACACAGTCCGAGTGTTTGATCGACCCCAGCAGGTAATTCAGCAGACTTCACTTGTTTGTGGAAGCATCCTGAACCGATTGGTTTATGTTTAGTTGCGAATTATCATTCTAGTAACTCGAAGCTCAAAGCTTTTGGTTTACAATCGAAACAAGCCGGGTTAAATCTGGGGGCGAGTCGAGACGTATTGACAATCTTCTTTACACCTGCTAGCCTGTTCCTTAGCACAGTCCTCGATGTTACGTTCTTAGTTTAGCGCTGTTTTGATGATGTGTTGTTTGTGCTCTATGACAGATGACGCTTATACGTTCTATATTTCTGAGGTTACTCTACTGAGCGCTAGCTCAGCACCCACTAGCGATTACATGTTGGCAGGCCAGCAGATGCCCAGCTGTGCCTGACAGTGACTAGTGCAGCCTGAACCTGGCCTATTTGTCTAGTATATAACTTTAGTGTACATTGAATATTTTATTTTGTAATAATCTGGCTATTTTTTATTTTGTACTGTATTAGTTAATAAAAACTTAACTATATATTCTGTGCTTTATCACAGTTCTTTTTTAAATATTACCCGTACATTTGCGGGTAATGTTCTAAGGTCTTATTACATTAATTTCAATTGGAAAACGCTATTCGTTTAGCGCTCTTTGGCTTAGCACTCAGATTTTCAAGACTGAATAAACAGCGCTAACTGAAGACCAACATGCTGGAGTAAAGTGGTGGCTGGTGGTGACGTCCTAGACAAAAGGGAAGGACGACGACCCTGCCAGAACAACCACACGGCTGGACAGTGGTAATCCTGGGTTAATATCCCTCTGATATTAACCCTGGGAGAAACAAGCTGAGCTGTTGTCAGCCTGGGTCAGTAACCACTGATTCACTCTTGTTCCTCTCGCTCTTAACACTTTTTAATAACTACTCATGCATATAAAAGCATTTTGGAAAAATAAAAACTTTCTTGATTTCACTTTGATATGAGAAATCACGAAAAGCTTGGAATTTCACTAATTTTTCACTGTGGTTATTTTGCATATTGTGATAACACCTGTCTACTATGAGTTCATTGCACATATACATCTGAATGCAGTAAGTCCAAAACACACACTGGAAAGCAAAGGAATACAATACAAGCATGCATTCAACACCGTAATCAATGAATGACTGGATGTGTCTAATACTAACACAACCGTTTATACAAGGAACATAGACCGAAGCTGCGTTATAAACTCGTAACTGTTTGAGTGGAAGCACTACGGGAATGTTGTGTTTATAAACGATAGCTTTAAATAATCTCAAGGTTTCGTAACGTTATTGGAATGACGTCCCAGGGGAGGCAAATTTAAGATAAGAAACAGACAATGGGAAAACAAAATGGCGGTGGTGTTAAATCCTACCCAACATGAAGATGCAACGAGCAATTGAAATTCCAGAATAAATAAGCAACGAGGGTAAGACAGGCAGCCGCAATAAGCGTAAATCTGTCAAGTGCTAAATAGTGATGAGATTTTAAAGAAAACGGTAAGCAGTTCAACCAACTTTACGACTACAAAAAATAAATAAAAAAAAAAAACTATAAATACATTTTCTGGGATGACGAGAGGATTTTATTTGCATTAGCAACCCCGGAGGATTAAGTCAGTCATACAGATTATAAAAAAAATGATCCAAGAAAGCCAAGAAGTGTGGCTTGTTTCCACTGGGGTCCTGAAGTGCTACACCAGGATGCGACCCATCACAGTCGACTAACTCCTAGATCTCTATTTACCGTTAGATGAATATGGGCAATTGGTGTCAGGAAACTTGCTCATGTATCTTGCCTTACCCTTGATTGAACCCGGGTCTCTTGGTTCTGAAATGAGCAACGATGTATCTCATAGTGTTGCAGTATCTTCGGTACATACCTTGAATAAACAGTGAGTAAAATAATTAGTGTTATATATATATATATATATATATATATATATATATATATATATATATATATATATATATATATATATATATATATATATATATTTTATTTTATTATTAACACACTGGCCGATTCCCACCAAGGCAGGGTGGCCCGAAAAAGAAAAACTTTCACCATCATTCACTCCATCACTGTCTTGCCAGAAGGGTGCTTTACACTACAGTATTTAAACTGCAACATTAACACCCCTCCTTCAGAGTGCAGGCACTGTACTTCCCATCTCCAGGACTCAAGTCCGGCCTGCCGGTTTCCCTGAATCCCTTCATTGTTACTTTGCTCACACTCCAACAGCACGTCAAGTATTAAAACCCATTTGTCTCCATTCACTCCTATCAAACACGCTCACGCATGCCTGCTGGAAGTCCAAGCCCCTCGCACACAAAACCTCCTTTACCCCCTCCCTCCAACCTTTCCTAGGCCGACCCCTACCCCGCCTTCCTTCCACTACAGACTGATGCACTCTTGAAGTCATTCTGTTTCACTCCATTCTCTCTACATGTCCGAACCACCTCAACAACCCTTCCTCAGCCCTCTGGACAACAGTTTTGGTAATCCCGCACCTCCTCCTAACTTCCAAACTACGAATTCTCTGCATTATATTCACACCACACACATTGCCCTCAGACATGACGTCTCCACTGCCTCCAGCCTTCTCCTCGTTGCAACATTCATCACCCATGCTTCACACCCATACAGGAGCGTTGGTAAAACCATACTCTCATACATTCCCCTCTTTGCTTCCAAGGACAAAGTTCTTTGTCTCCACAGACTCCTAAGTGCACTGCTCACCCTTTTCCCCTCATCAATTCTATGATTCACCTCATCTTTCATAGACCCATCCGCTGACACGTCCACTCCAAAATATCTGAATACATTCACCTCCTCCATACTCTCTCCCTCCAATCTGATATCCAATCTTTCATCACCTAATCTTTTTGTTATCCTAACCTTACTCTTTCCTGTATTCACTTTCAATTTTCTTCTTTTACATACCCTACCAAATTCATCCACCAACCTCTGCAACTTCTCTGCAGAATCACCCAAGAGCACAATGTCATCAGCAAAGAGCAACTGTGACAACCCCCACTTTATGTGTGATTCTTTATCTTTTAACTCCACACCTCTTGCCAAGACCCTCGCATTTACTTCTCTTACAACCCCATCTATAAATATATTGAACAACCACGGTGACATCACACATACTTTGTCTAAGGCCTACTTTTACTGGGAAATAATCTCCCTCTTTTCTACATACTCTAACTTGAGCCTCACCATCCTCGTAAAAACTCTTTACTGCTTCCAGTAACCTACCTCCTATATCATACATCTGCAACATTGCCCCCTATCTACCCTGTCATACGCCTTTTCCAAATCCATAAATGCCACAAAAACCTCTTTAGCCTTATCTAAATACTGTTCACTTACATGTTTCACTGTAAACACCTGGTCCACACACCCCCTACCTTTCCTAAAGCCTCCTTGTTCATCTGCTATCCTATTCTCCGTCTTACTCTTAATTCTTTCAATAATAACTCTACTATGCACTTTACCAGGTATACTCAACAGACTTATCCCCCTATAATTTTTGCACTCTCTTTTGTCCCCTTTGCCTTTATACAAAGGAACTATGCATGCTCTCTGCCAATCCCTAGGTACCTTACCATCTTCCATACGTTTATTAAATAATTGCACCAACCACTCCAAAACTATATCCCCACCTGCTTTTAACATTTCTATCTTTATCCCATCAATCCCAGCTGCCTTACTCCCTTTCATTTTACCTACTGCCTCACGAACTTCCCCCACACTCACAACTGACTCTTCCTCACTCCTACAAGATGTTATTCCTCCTTTCCCTATACACGAAATCACAGCTTCCCTATCTTCATCAACATTCAACAATTCCTCAAAATATTCCCTCCGTCTTCCCAATTCCTCTAACTCTCCATTTAATAACTCTCCTCTCCTATTTTTAACTGACAAATCCATTTGTTCTCTAGGCTTTCTTAACTTGTTAATCTCACTCCAAAACTTTTTCTTATTTTCAACAAAATTTGTTGATAACATCTCACCCACTCTCTCATTTGCTCTCTTTTTACATTGCTTCACCACTCTCTTAACCTCTCTCTTTTTCTCCATATACTCTTCCCTCCTTGCATCACTTCTACTTTGTAAAAACTCCTCATATGCTAGCTTTTTCTCCCTTACTACTCTCTTTACATCATCATTCCACCAATCGCTCCTCTTCCCTCCCACACCCACTTTCCTGTAACCACAAACTTCTGCTGAACACTCTAACACTACATTTTTAAACCTACCCCATACCTCTTCGACCCCATTGCATATGCTCTCATTAGCCCATCTATCCTCCAATAGTTGTTTATATCTTACCCTAACTGCCTCCTCTTTTAGTTTATAAACCTTCACCTCTCTCTTCCCTGATGCTTCTATTCTCCTTGTATCCCATCTACCTTTTACTCTCAGTGTAGCTACAACTAGAAAGTGATCTGATATATCTGTGGCCCCACTATAAACATGTACATCCTGAAGTCTACTCAACAGTCTTTTATCTACCAATATATATATATATATATATATATATATATATATATATATATATATATATATATATATATATATATATATATATATATATATATATATATAAACTATGTAGTATTTCTGTGAACCTGAGACATACTTATCCTTTGGTAAATAATTTTTAAGTTAATTAAACACTGAGAAAATAAGGAGAGTGAAACATAATAATCTACACAGACATCAGCGACCCTGTATCACAGACTGTGTTCAAAGTTCAAATTTACTGCGTCCATATCTTTATAAGATCCTCACGAAGTATGAAGCCATCAACATCATGGACGTACCAGTATTGAGTCGAAATTTTCATGAATAACAGAGAAGGGAAGAGGAGAGAGAAGTGTGTGAAGAGATGTTGGTAGGAAGAGGCTCAGGTGCTCTGCTAGCCTCCACTAGCCGCCTTCACTAGCAGCCTCCACTAGCAGCCTCCACTAGCAGCCTCTACTAGCAGCCTCCACTAGCCGCATTCACTAGCAGCCTCCACTAGCCGCCTTTACTAGCCGCCTTCACTAGCCGCCTTCACTAACAGCCTCCACTAGCAGCCTTCACTAGCAGCCTTCACTAGCCGCCTTCACTAGCAGCCTCCACTAGCAGCCTCCACTAACCGCCTTCACTAGCAGCCTCCACTAGCAGCCTCCACTAGCCGCCTTCACTAGCAGCCTTCACTAGCAGCCTTCACTAGTAGCCTACACTAGTAGCCTCCGCTAGCAGCCTTCACTAACAGCCTCCGCCAGCAGCCTTCACTAACAGCCTCCGCTAGCAGCCTTCACTAGCAGCCTCCGCTAGCAGCCTTCACTAGCAGCCTCCACTAGCAGCCTCCACTAGCAGCCTCCACTAGCCGCCTTCGCTAGCAGCCTCCACTAGCAGCCTCCACTAGCCGCTTTCACTAGCAGCCTCTGCTAGCTGCCTCCACTAGCCGCCTTCACTAACCGCATTCACTAGCAGCCTCCACTAGCCGCATTCACTAGCAGCCTCCACTAGCCGCCTTCACTGGCAGCCTCCACTAGCAGCCTTCACTAGCCGCATTCACTAGCAGCTTCCACTAGCAGCCTTCACTAGCCGCATTCACTAGCAGCATTCACTAGCAGCCTCCACTAGCCGCATTCACTAGCAGCCTCCACTAGCCGCCTTCACTAGCAGCCTCCACTAGCCGCCTTCACTAACAGCCTCCACTAGCAGCCTTCACTAGCCGCCTTCACTAGCAGCCTCCACTAGCCGCCTTCACTAGCAGCCTCCACTAGCCGCCTTCACTAGCAGCCTTCACTAGCAGCCTACACTAGTAGCCTCCGCTAGCAGCCTTCACTAACAACCTCCGCCAGCAGCCTTCACTAACAGCCTCCGCTAGCAGCCTTCACTAGCAGCCTCCGCTAGCAGCCTCCACTAGCAGCCTCCACTAGCAGCCTCTACTAGCAGCCTCCACTAGCCGCATTCACTAGCAGCCTCCACTAGCCGCCTTTACTAGCCACCTTCACTAGCCGCCTTCACTAACAGCCTCCACTAGCAGCCTTCACTAGCAGCCTTCACTAGCAGCCTTCACTAGCCGCCTTCACTAGCAGCCTCCACTAGCAGCCTCCACTTGCCGCCTTCACTAGCAGCCTCCACTAGCAGCCTCCACTAGCCGCCTTCACTAGCAGCCTTCACTAGCAGCCTTCACTAGTAGCCTACACTAGTAGCCTCCGCTAGCAGCCTTCACTAACAGCCTCCGCCAGCAGCCTTCACTAACAGCCTCCGCTAGCAGCCTTCACTAGCAGCCTCCGCTAGCAGCCTTCACTAGCAGCCTCCACTAGCAGCCTCCACTAGCAGCCTCCACTAGCCGCCTTCGCTAGCAGCCTCCACTAGCCGCTTTCACTAGCAGCCTCTGCTAGCTGCCTCCACTAGCCGCCTTCACTTACCGCATTCACTAGCAGCCTCCACTAGCCGCATTCACTAGCAGCCTCCACTAGCCGCCTTCACTGGCAGCCTCAACTAGCAGCCTTCACTAGCCGCATTCACTAGCAGCTTCCACTAGCAGCCTTCACTAGCCGCATTCACTAGCAGCATTCACTAGCAGCCTCCAGTAGCAGCCTCCACTAGCCGCATTCACTAGCAGCCTCCACTAGCCGCCTTCACTAGCAGCCTCCACTACCCGCCTTCACTAACAGCCTCCACTAGCAGCCTTCACTAGCCGCCTTCACTAGCAGCCTCCACTAGCCGCCTTCACTAGCAGCCTCCACTAGCCGCCTTCACTAGCAGCCTTCACTAGCAGCCTACACTAGTAGCCTCCGCTAGCAGCCTTCACTAACAGCCTCCGCCAGCAGCCTTCACTAACAGCCTCCGCTAGCAGCCTTCACTAGCAGCCTCCGCTAGCAGCCTCCACTAGCAGCCTCCACTAGCAGCCTCCACTAGCAGCCTCCACTAGCCGCCTTCGCTAGCCGCCTTCGCTAGCAGCCTCCGCTAGCAGCCTCCACTAGCCGCTTTCACTGGCAGCCTCTGCTAGCAGCCTCCACTAGCCGCCTTCACTAGCAGCCTTCAGTAGCAGCCTCCGCTAGCAACCTCCACTAGCAGTCTCCAATAGCCGCCTTCACTAGCAGCCTCCGCTAGCAGCCTCCACTAGCCACCTTCACAAGGAGCCTCCACTAGCCGCCTCCACTAGCAGCCTTCACTAGCAGCCTTCACTAGCAGCCTTCACTAGCAGCCTCCACTAGCAGTCTCCAGTAGCAGCCTCCGCTAGCAGCCTCCACTAGCAGCCTCCACTAGCAGCCTCCGCTAGCAGCCTCCACTAACAGCCTCCGCTAGCAGCCTTCACTGGCAGCCTCCACTGGTAGCCTCCACTAGCAGCCTCTGCTAGCAGGCTCCGTAGCAGCCTCCACTAGTAGTGTCCACTAGCAGCCTCCAGGAGCAGCTTCCGCTAGCAGCCGCTACTAACAGCCTCCGCTAGCAGCCTCCACTAGCAGCCTCTACTTTCAGCCTCCACCTTCAGCCTCCACTAGCAGCCTCCACTAGCCGCCTTCGCTAGCAGCCTCCGCTAGCAGCCTCCAATAGCCGCTTTCACTGGCAGCCTCTGCTAGCACCCTCCACTAGCCGCCTTCACTAGCAGCCTTCAGTAGCAGCCTCCGCTAGCAACCTCCACTAGCAGTCTCCAATAGCCGCCTTCACTAGCAGCCTCCGCTAGCAGCCTCCACTAGCCACCTTCACAAGGAGCCTCCACTAGCCGCCTCCACTAGCAGCCTTCACTAGCAGCCTTCACTAGCAGCCTCCACTAGGAGCCTTCACTAGCAGCCTCCACTAGCAGTCTCCAGTAGCAGCCTCCGCTAGCAGCCTCCACTAGCAGCCTCCACTAGCAGCCTCCGCTAGCAGCCTCCACTAACAGCCTTCGCTAGCAGCCTTCACTGGCAGCCTTCACTGGTAGCCTCCACTAGCAGGCTCCGTAGCAGCCTCCACTAGTAGCGTCCACTAGCAGCCTCCAGGAGCAGATTCCGCTAGCAGCCGCTACTACCAGCCTCCGCTAGCAGCCTCCGCTAGCAGCCTCCACCAGCAGCCTCCACTAGCAGCCTCCACTATCAGCCTCCACTTTCAGCCTCCATCTTCAGCCTCCACTAGCAGCCTCCACTAGCAGCCTCCACTAGCAGCCTCCGCTAGTAGCAATCTGGCAGATATCCTCGTACTGGCCTGTCAGTTGACTTGCAGTTCTCAAGAAACTCTCACTCCAGCAGCAGAGGTTCGATAAGGAGACATACTCCGGATTTTGTTTATATTTTCATTGACCACTCACCAATAAGCCGTCAAACATAACTCAAAAGTAGAAGACCCACACTCCAACAATTTACCACGTCAGGATACTGTAACCCTCCAGACGCCACTCAACACCAACTTAAAGAATTGAGACACTTATGCAACATATGGGAATCTTTATTGAAGAAACGTTTCGCCACACAATGACTTCATCAGTCTTATACAAAGTAAAGATTCCCATATATGTTGCATAAGTGTCTCAGTTCCTCAATTTGTCGGTTTTCAAAACCATTCATCCCAAACATCAACTGCATCCCCCTGCCTACTGGTGTCTACAAAAGTGAATAGATTCCTCTCACTGAGGTACCAGTGCTGGTGTCCTCCCACTGAGGTACCAGTGCTGGTGTCCTCCCACTGAGGTACCAGTGCTGGTGTCCTCCCACTGAGGTACCAGTGCTGGTGTCCTCCCACTGAGGTACCAGTGCTGGTGTCCTCCCACTGAGGTACCAGTGCTGGTGTCCTCCCACTGAGGTACCAGTGCTGGTGTCCTCCCACTGAGGTACCAGTGCTGGTGTCCTCCCACTGAGGTACCAGTGCTGGTGTCCTCCCACTGAGGTACCAGTGCTGGTGTCCTCCCACTGAGGTACCAGTGCTGGTGTCCTCCCACTGAGGTACCAGTGCTGGTGTCCTCCCACTGGGGTACCAGTGCTGGTGTCCTCCCACTGGGGTACCAGTGCTGGTGTCCTCCCACTGAGGTACCAGTGCTGGTGTCCTCCCACTGGGGTACCAGTGCTGGTGTCCTCCCACTGGGGTACCAGTGCTGGTGTCCTCCCACTGGGGTACCAGTGCTGGTGTCCTCCCACTGGGGTACCAGTGCTGGTGTCCTCCCACTGGGGTACCAGTGCTGGTGTCCTCCCACTGAGGTACCAGTGCTGGTGTCCTCCCACTGGGGTACCAGTGCTGGTGTCCTCCCACTGGGGTACCAGTGCTGGTGTCCTCCCACTGAGGTACCAGTGCTGGTGTCCTCCAAAGAAGGTGCAGCAATATGAATATCACAAGTTGTGGCAAATAAACATCCACCAGAAGCCTGCCTCTGTACGGCTGACATGTTCACACCAACACCCATCGTCTTCGTCAATACTGTCGAGGAACCAGAGGAGAAATTTGGTGCTTTACTCCACACAAAAGAGAAATAATAAGCAGAAACGAAGTAGGTCCAGAACACAGATGAAATTATGTCCAGTAAAATAAAACAAAAGAAACAATATACTCATCACTATCTCAGTAACTCCTACCAATGCAATAAGCAGAACTGACTCAGAGGAACTTCCTTCTACATTACCCTGTAATGTAGAAGGATCACTTTCCCAGAATTAAGAGAACGAGCCTTAAACTATTTTAAAACAACATACCAAAAGTGCTAGCATCACTTGGCTATTAATGGGAGGGGTGAAGCCAGAAACAACGCTAGGAGTTATACACCATTCGTGTATCTGCAGGAAACATCCAGTAACACTGCAAGCATCACAGTCGTCCAGGTTCCTTTAGAAGAATTGAGACACTTATGCAACATATGGGGAACTTTACTGAAAAAACGTTTCGCCACATAGTGGCTTCATCAGTCCAATTCAAATTAGAAATGGGTAAGGAGAGGAGGAGTTTGGGGTAATCAGTCCCTCAGCCTGGAATCGATGTGTTCAGTCCATCACTTTTGCAGGAAGTACAGCATAGGGTCAAAGAGGTGACTTATATACTGCAGTCAGATGAGTCGAAGCAGGAGGAGGCGGGATCACAGTGAGACCTTCCACCAGTGTAAGTAGGTCTTCGTCCAAAGGTTGGACAAGTGTTGAAGAATTCTTTGTACCAAGATCCCTTACCCATTTCTACTTTGTATTGGACCGATGAAGCCACTGTGCCTGCAACATCATGGGATCTTGGCACAAAGAATTCTTCAACGCTTGTCCAACCTTAGGAGGAAGACCTACTTACACTAGTGGATGGTCCCACTGTGATCCCGCCTCCTCCTGCAAAAGAGTAACTTTTGCCTTTTCAAGAGCCAATGAAGCTGACTGACCCTGAGATTGTTATTGCTGTTCTTGCTGCTGAACAGCGGTTTAGTGCCGATGAAGGTAGCGTAGGTAGCAATGATACTGCCGTGGATTAGTTTGGCTTTAATTGGGTAGGAGTGAGTACACAACGGGCAGTGTGAGGGGGTGACCACAAGCCAGTCCGTGGAGGGGGAGCACTTGTGTCTATCAAAACGGTCGGCCTAGGAGTGAGGGTGGATGGGCTCAGCCTCCCACTGACCTGAGTGAGCCTACAGAGGGCAGCACCTAAATGCCGCGAAATATGAACTAGTCAGAGCAGACAGCTAGGCTGTGTGTTCTGACAGTACAGGCTGTCTACAAGATAGCCCAGGTCCACCATCTGTTCTAAGGGGTTGGGATGGATGTCAAGTACACGTTAAGGAACATTACGAATACCACTATGATCAAGAAGTAAAGCGAAGGGCTGAGACTAACATGAGCTTCTGAAGCAGCTGAAACACCAAACTGTACGGTTCAGATGTTAATTGATTACGTATTAACTCATGAAGCTTGCAGCAGTTACTCTATGTTAACTGAACAAACAATATGCCAGCAGTGCTGTACAGATAGTCTGGGCAAGTTTTGCAGAGTATATGCTGTCACCAAACACCTGACATGCATAGGCAGCGTAACCTAGCCAGCACTATAACAAGCACTGCCCTGAAGAAATACGCTCAATATGCAACAGCTGCAACAAATAGCAACGTAAGCAAAGAAACTGAATAAGGAAGCAGCGAAATGCAGATAAAACATTGGGTTCAGGCCAGACACTGCATATTACGCACACAGGTAGTAATTCAGGGCTTGTTGCACCTGGCCGTAACCAAAGTTAACAATATTGGGCACCGGATAAGAGCGAGGCAAACACAGAAGGGGTAGTTTTTTCTTTGCTATTATATTCCCGCATCATGTACAATATTTACACAGCTAACATATTAAATTAGCAATATAATAGGATAGAGCAGACACTCAGAGCAAGAGGAGTGGATTCAACCAGAGTGAGTGAGTGCCTCCCAGCCAGCCAGGTGACATCACCTTGGCTGGGGGAGCCAGCTCTCACCTGATTGGTGGATTAAACTGGATAATTAATACAGCAATGGGGCCCCAGAATTGATATACTCGCTGGTCAAGAGGGCACGCCAGTGGGTGTGTGACGAAAGTCGAATAAAGTATAATAATATTCAGTGGACGCCACAGTATTCAAGATCATATAATGGTTAAGCAATTCGATAGACAGGAGCAACTTGCTCTAAACCCATCCTGCGCTGGGTTGTGAAATTTTTGAGGGTTCATGTGATTAGCAATCTCGCTTCTTTAAGATTCTCTCAAAGATTTTGATAATGTGGGACGTCAGCGCTATCGATATCTAGTTTTTTTTTCCGGTTGTCTTACTGCTTGGCTTTCTTTGGTTATTCAGAGTTAACCTTTGGGGTCAATAATCCAAATAAATTCTCCAACTCCCACTAAATCAGCTTTGTAACTAACAAAGGAGATGTTGTCTATGCGTGTGCGTGTTATGTGCGTGTCTCTGCATGTACGTGCTTGACCGTGTACATACAAGTGATTATTTGCATTACCTTACGTTTTTACCTGTGACTGACCCGTGACCAGTTTCCAGAGCTCATCTATCCCTGCAACTTGACTAGAGGCCGTAGCTTCCTTGCTGACCGCCTAGTCAACTAGGCTGTTTGTGCTAACAGCCCTCTATCTCACGTGAATATCACAACCCTGCTGTTATAGCGTGTAATGCTTTCTAGTCAACCGAACTGTTGGTACTTGTAGCTGGCAGTCCAACTTAGACACCACAGGATCCCACATAAACAACAACTCATCAACTTGCCTTTCCAAGAATCAGGACTGATGGAATTTCCTCTTAATTAATTAGGCAGGAAGATCACCTGCAAAAGTCATGAACTCACAATGTCTTTGTGTACTTGTTGAAGAATGAGATGTTTGTGCAACATGTGGGAATCTTTGAGGACACTTTTCGACACACAGTACCTTCATCAGTCCAATATAAAGAACGTTAGAAAAAGGGGAGTTTGAGATAATCAGTCCCTCAGTCGGGAGTCGATGTGTTCAGTCCATCAAGACTGATGACCCGAACATGTCGACTTCTTTGTATTGAACTGATATAGCCACTGAGTGGCGAAACGTTTCATCAATAAACATTCCCAAATGTTTTATAAGTGTCTCGCTCTTCAACTTGTCGATATTATAACTCACAGTCCACTTCCTGCACCCCAACATTCCCTCACCTCTCTACTGCACCGTCTGCACTTAAGGGTCAACTCCTCCATTTCTCCCAAACTAGTATACATCTTTCTCGCTCGCGATCTGAAGAATATTCCTCCAGACTTTAATTATTTCTGCAGGAAATCAATTAAAAAACTATATAAAAAAAACGTTGCTTATCAGAGACCCGCAAGTTAAACGTTCAAACAAAACAAAACAGAGCGTCCTCCTCTTTCCACATACACACACACACACACACACACACACACACACACACATACACACACATACACACATACACACATACACACATACACACATACACACATACACACACACATACACACACACATACACACACACATACACACACACACATACACACACACACATACACACACACATACACACACATACACACACACACACACACACACACACCCTTAACACACCCAAAAATTGAGAGGCTGTTTACACCTGACCTATCAGACAAGGGATAGCGGGATAGCACCGAGGACCTGAACCCTTGTGTTGGCTCTGAAACCATGACCTTTGAACTCCACACCCAGGGTCAATAACCAACACCCTTAACACTACCCCACATGGAACACCAGCGAATAAAATCTAATTAAGCGACAACGGAAATCTCAAGTGGTTTGAGTCAATGTGGGAGGCTGGGGTCAGTGTGGGATGCTGGGGTCAGTGTGGGATGCTGGAGTCAGTGTGGGACGCTGGGGTCAGAAGGCAGGTTGGGGGGGGTTCAGTGTGGCAGGCGGAGGAAGTCAGTGTGGCAGGCTGGGGGAGTCAGTGTGGTAGGCGGAGGAAGTCAGTGTGGCAGGCTAGGGGGAGTCAGTGTGGCAGGCTATGGGGAGTCAGTGTGGCAGGCTAGGGGAGCCAGTGTGGCAGGCTAGGGGGAGTCAGTGTGGCAGGCGGAGGAAGTCAGTGTGGCAGGCTAGGGGGAGTCAGTGTGGCAGGCTAGGGGGAGTCAGTGTTGCAGGCTATGGGGAGTCAGTGTGGCAGGCTAGGGGGAGTCAGTGTGGCAGGCGGAGGAAGTCAGTGTGGCAGGCTAGGGGGAGCCAGTGTGGCAGGCTAGGGGGAGTCAGTGTGGCAGGCGGAGGAAGTCAGTGTGGCAGGCTAGGGGGAGTCAGTGTGGCAGGCTAGGGGGAGTCAGTGAGGCAGGCTAGAGGGAGTCAGTGTGGCAGGCTAGAGGGAGTCAGTGTGGCAGGCTAGGGGGAGTCAGTGTGGCAGGCTATGGGGAGTCAGTGTGGCAGGGAAGGCGGAGTCAGTGTGGCAGGCTAGGGAGAATAAGTGTGGCAGGATAGGGAGAGCCAGTGTGGCAGGCTAGGGGGGTCAGTGTGGCAGGCTAGGGGGGTCAGTGTGGCAGGCTGGGGGGAGTCAGTGAGGCAGGCTAGGGGGAGTCAGTGAGGCAGGCTAGAGGGAGTCAGTGTGGCAGGCTAGAGGGAGTCAGTGTGGCAGGCTAGGGGGGTCAGTGTGGCAGGCTAGGGGTCGGTGTAGCAGGCTAGAGGGAGTCAATGTGGCAGGCTAGGGAGAGTCTGTGGCAGGCTGGGGGGAGTCAGTGTGGCAGGCTTGGTGCGTCAGTGTGGCAGGCTGGGGGGAGTCAGTGCGGCAGGCTGGGTGAGTCAGTGTGGCAGGCTGGGGGGAGTCAGTGTGGCAGGCTGGGGGGAGTCAGTGTGGCAGGCTAGGGGTCGGTGTGGCAGGCTAGAGGGAGTCAGTGTGGCAGGCTAGGGGGAGTCAGTGTGGCAGGCTGGGGGGAGTCAGTGTGGCAGGCTGGGGGGAGTCAGTGTGGCAGGCTAGGGAGAGTCAGTGTGGCAGGCTAGGGAGAGTCAGTGTGGCAGGCTAGGGAGAGTCAGTGTGGCAGGCTAGGGAGAGTCAGTGTGGCAGGCTAGTGAGAGTCAGTGTGGCAGGCTAGGGAGAGTCTGTGGCAGGCTGGGGGAAGTCAGTGTGGCAGGCTGGGGGAGTCAGTGTGGCAGGCTGGGGGGAGTCAGTGCGGCAGGCTGGGGGGAGCCAGTGTGGCAGGCTAGGGCGAGTCAGTGTGGCAGGCTAGAGAGAGTCAGTGTGGCAGGCTAGGGAGAGTCAGTGTGGCAGGCTAGGGGGAGTCAGTGTGGCAGGCTAGGGAGAGCCTGTGGCAGGCTGGGGAGAGTTAGTGTGGCAGGCTGGGGGGAGTCAGTGTGGCAGGCTGGGGGGAGTCAGTGTGGTAGGCTGGGGGGAGTCAGTGCGGCAGGCTGGGGGGAGTCAGTGCGGCAGGCTGGGGGGAGTCAGTCCGGCAGACTAGGGAGAGTCTGTGGCAGGCTGGGGGAAGTCACTGCGGCAGGCTGGGGGGAGTCAGTGAGGCAGGCTGGGGGGAGTCAGTGTGGCAGGCTGGGGGGAGTCAGTGTGGGAGGCTGGGGGGAGTCAGTGTGGCAGGCTGGGGGGAGTCAGTGTGGCAGGCTGGGGGGAGTCAGTGTGGTAGGCTGGGGGGAGTCAGTGTGGCAGGCTGGGGGGAGTCAGTGTGGTAGGCTGGGGGGAGTCAGTGCGGCAGGCTGGGGGGAGTCAGTGCGGCAGGCTGGGGGGAGTCAGTGCGGCAGGCTGGGGGGAGTCAGTGCGGCAGGCTGGGGGGAGTCAGTGCGGCAGGCTGGGGGGAGTCAGTGCGGCAGGCTGGGGGGAGTCAGTGCGGCAGGCTGGGGGGAGTCAGTGCGGCAGGCTGGGGGGAGTCAGTGCGGCAGGCTGGGGGGAGTCAGTGCGGCAGGCTCGGGGGAGTCAGTGCGGCAGGCTGGGGGGAGTCAGTGCGGCAGGCTGGGGGGAGTCAGTGCGGCAGGCTGGGGGGAGTCAGTGCGGCAGGCTGGGGGGAGTCTGTGGCAGGCTGGGGGGAGTCAGTGTGGCAGGCTGGGGGGAGTCAGTGTGGCAGGCTGGGGGGAGTCAGTGTGGCAGGCTAGGGGTCGGTGTGGCAGGCTAGAGGGAGTCAGTGGGGCCGGCTGGGGGGAGTCAGTGTGGCAGGCTAGGGAGAGTCAGTGTGGCAGGCTAGGGAGAGTCAGTGTGGCAGGCTAGGGGGAGTCAGTGTGGCAGGCTAGGGGGAGTCAGTGTGGCAGGCTAGGGGGAGTCAGTGTGGCAGGCTAGGGAGAGCCTGTGGCAGGCTAGGAAGAGTCAGTGTGGCAGACTAGGGAGAGTCTGTGGCAGGCTGGGGGAAGTCAGTGTGGCAGGCTGGGGGGAGTCAGTGTGGCAGGCTGGGGGGAGTCAGTGTGGCAGGCTGGGGAGAGTCAGTGTGGCAGGCTGGGAGAGTCAGTGTGGCAGGCTGGGAGAGTCAGTGTGGCAGGCTGGGAGAGTCAGTGTGGCAGGCTGGGAGAGTCAGTGTGGCAGGCTGGGGGGAGTCAGTGTGGCAGGCTGGGAGAGTCAGTGTGGCAGGCTGGGGGGAGTCAGTGTGGCAGGCTGGGAGAGTCAGTGTGGCAGGCTGGGAGAGTCAGTGTGGCAGGCTGGGGGGAGTCAGTGTGGCAGGCTGGGGGGAGTCAGTGTGGCAGGCTGGGAGAGTCAGTGTGGCAGGCTGGGAGAGTCAGTGTGGCAGGCTGGGGGGAGTCAGTGTGGCAGGCTGGGAGAGTCAGTGTGGCAGGCTGGGAGAGTCAGTGTGGCAGGCTGGGGAGAGTCAGTGTGGCAGGCTGGGAGAGTCAGTGTGGCAGGCTGGGGGGAGTCAGTGTGGCAGGCTGGGAGAGTCAGTGTGGCAGGCTGGGAGAGTCAGTGTGGCAGGCTGGGGGGAGTCAGTGTGGCAGGCTGGGGGGAGTCAGTGTGGCAGGCTGGGAAAGTCAGTGTGGCAGGCTGGGAGAGTCAGTGTGGCAGGCTGGGAGAGTCAGTGTGGCAGGCGGGGAGAGTCAGTGTGGCAGGCTGGGGGGAGTCAGTGTGGCAGGCTGGGAGAGTCAGTGTGGCAGGCTGGGAGAGTCAGTGTGGCAGGCTGGGGAGAGTCAGTGTGGCAGGCTGGGAGAGTCAGTGTGGCAGGCTGGGAGAGTCAGTGTGGCAGGCTGGGGAGAGTCAGTGTGGCAGGCTGGGAGAGTCAGTGTGGCAGGCTGGGAGAGTCAGTGTGGCAGGCTGGGGAGAGTCAGTGTGGCAGGCTGGGGACCAAGGCTAGCAGGACGGTACAGTACGGAATTAAGTTTATTTAGACACAATTCCACCTAAATCACCAACTTTTCGTACATCAGTGTTATACAATTACCACAATGTGATGATTTAGACCAGTACAACACCTACTCCTAGGCGCAGGGACTGATTACCTAATATTCCACAGTCTTCTGTATACGTTTCTACAGTTGTCAGTTATGTCCATATATTGTACTGATAAAGCCACTGGATGGCGAAACGTCAACTGAGTATTGAAAGTGGTATAAAATACGAACAAGTTGATGATTAAGACATGTGCAGCAGTTGAGTATCTTTATTGATGAAATATTTCGCCTACACAGTAGGCTTCTTCCATCAAACACAGAGGCAGCAGATATAGTAGTGAAATGATGATGCAATCAGTTCATTAATCTTGGAGATGTGAGGTGGTCAGTCCCTCAGCCTGGAGAAAAGTCCAGCACCGTGGTCTGGAAGGGTATGAAGCTGAAGAGTGAGAATGGAGTCTTAAATACTGTCGAAGGTGACTGGGCGAAACGTTTCCAGAATAAAGATACTCAAATGTTGCACAAGTGTCTCTCATCCTTCAACTTGTCTATTTTTTAAACCACTTACTCACAACTAGTGACCATGCATGATCTCCATGATCTGTTCGGAGCTTCACAGGAAGCAATGTGTGCAAAAAGTATTTCCTGTCTTCTCTTTCTCCCGTTAAAAGGTGTCTGTATTATCGTTCTCTAGAGCCCACCTAGCAAGTGCATCCCTCTGTCCACACTCGCACCACCCCAGGTGCGTATCAGTAATAATAAGCACATCTAACTCTGTTCTACACCTGAAGACTTCACCTCAACCTTGTGCATGCCTCACTCCAACTGTCCATAACGAATCTCTGTTCTTACTCACCCGGCACAAACATGCTTTCCTTCTCACTAGGTCATAAAAATCCTAATTGGAATATCTGCGTGTAAACACAGTTGTACGAGCGTGCACGGAATCCCTTCTATTGCAAGGCACCATTGCAAAAACTAGTACGGGAAAAAAGGGGAACATGTGACGTTTTAATGGCATATTTTCTCTTGAAGTTACACACACACAGTGAGAAGGCTGATAATGGGGTAAGCCGCTGGAATGGATAACATTATGTCTGAAATTAGTTAGGTACAGAGAAAGAATTTCAAGGAAATAAGGCTGTTGAATAAATCTGGTAAATCGTATGGCAAAACTGCTATAGAAAGTATGACTGTAGAAAAACAAGATGGATTTAAAAAGGGATTTAAGTGTGGATCAAGAATGTGTGTTGAAGCGCACAAGCGAGCTGTAAGGGGGAAAAAATAACCGCTTATTGATTTTAGAAACTTGGATAAAGCAAACAGCAGGGTGAATAGTAATTTGGATGGGCTGCATATATGCGAAGAACTAATAAGTTGTTGAAAGTTGACGACTGAGAGACGGTTGCGCAACACTTGGGTATCTTTATTGTGGAAACGTTTCGCCAACCAGTGGCTTCCTCAGACCAATACAAAGAATAATAATCCACTATTCTTCTCTGTATTGGACTGAGGAAGCCACTGGTTGGCGAAACGTTTTCACTATAAAGACACCCAAGTGCGGCACAAGTGTCTCAATCATCAACTTGTCGGGTCTTTGAACCATTTATCTTCGGTTGTTGAAAGTTGTCTATTTTTATGAGAGAGGTGAAGCGTAGGTTTAAGTATGTTGAAGAGCAGAGGACTATTTCCCTGCGTAAGGGGTACCTTAGGGATAATGCTTGATGTGTAAGCGTAATGCGTAAACGGGGTTGTAAAAGAATTGATGTGTTAGGGAAAGGCGTCATTTTATAAGATAATTAATCTGCTACGATTGCTGTTTGCAGATAGCGCACTGCTTTTGAGAGTTTCAGAAGAGAAGCTGTATAAGCTGGTGCATAAAACTGGAAAGGTATGTTAAAAGGTGTTGAAAATAGAAAGGAGCAAAATGACGAGGGGTTATTAGTGTAGGGAATGGAAGCTTCAATGGAATATGAAGTGAATGTAGGTGGATTCTTGGAACAAATGAGTCAGCATATACAACTATAAAAGATAAAAAATAATCACAACAGACGAGATGAATTGAATCACTGAAGAGATGAGGCGAATCACATAGTAGTTGAGTTCAATTATATTATACATTGTAAATCCCACAACAGATGAGGAGAGTCAAACGACAAAGATGAATTAGTTACAGAACATATAAAGTTTTGAGTATTGAGAAATATCTGTAAACAGAGGCAATGGATGGAAAAGGAAAAAGGTATCAGGGTAGAGCGTCAGACATTTGGAATGTGAGGTTTGGTCTTCAAATATTCCAGCGAGGAAGAGGAGGAGGCTGAAGGCCATCATAGAAATGTAGGATCCGACAGCTGAGATTATTTAGTCTTTAGCTGGTGTGTGGATATTTGACCTGCGGGATTATTTTGACCTGTGATTATTCCGTGCTCTTAGCAACACTAAATAAATACAACACACACAAAATTATCCAAGGTAAGATTAGCCAACACAAAACCACTAGTATCAATAAAAACAAAAGACAAATAAATACTATCACACTAAGCTTAAATACTTAGAATCAGTTAAAAATCCCATTAATTTTTTAAAAACAAAAGCCTCCCCTAAAAAAAATCCCTGAAATTATTAAAACAATGATGAAAGCGACGAGGCTTATGTGAGCAGTTAAAAAATATCCCACATCAACTGTGCGCCACAAACCACACACAGGAAAAACACCATGACCGAGGCCTTACGCTGGAAGACCTCGTTCAGATGACCAACAGTGGCGGGTCATCACATCACTAAGATCCGCATCAGAAAACACCTGTCATGTTTTCTGACAAATCTTACCTAAGAGGAATACATAAGCACCTACAAGATCATGAATGGTCACAGTTCTTCACCCAGTAAACACCACCAAACACAAAACATCAAAGCAATTCCACAAAGGCAACAGGTAATGCAGATTGAGATTATGAGAGTTACAAGACGTCTTGATAACCCGTCCCTCAACTCTCTCCCCACCTGCAAGGCACAAACAAGTTTAGTAGATTTTCAAAGCAGCAAATGTTTTATTAAAAATCCCTGACATTAAGTTAACATTTGTTTATTTAACGACGTTGACCTAACCTGCACGCGTAGCTTTTCCTGTATGTGCACGTATACTGGTACATGTATAAAGTGCACCTACACTGGTACAAATATAAGGTGCACCTATACTGGTACATATATAAGGTGCACCTATACTGGTACATAAGGTGCACTTATACTGGTACGTAAGGTACACTTATACTGGTACATAAGGTACACTTATACTGGTACATAAGGTGCAGTTATACTGGTACATAAGGTGCAGTTATACTGGTACATAATGTGCACTTATACTGGTACATAATGTGCACTTATACTGGTACATAAGGTGCAGTTATACTGGTACATAAGGTGCAGTTATACTGGTACATAAGGTGCAGTTATACTGGTACATAATGTGCACTTATACTGGTACATAAGGTGCACTTATACTGGTACATAAGGTGCAGTTATACTGGTACATAAGGTGCACTTATACTGGTACATAAGGTGCACTTATACTGGTACATAAGGTACACTTATACTGGTACATAAGGTGCACTTATACTGGTACATAAGGTACACTTATACTGGTACATAAGGTGCAGTTATACTGGTACATAAGGTGCAGTTATACTGGTACATAAGGTACACTTATACTGGTACATAAGGTGCAGTTATACTGGTACATAAGGTGCAGTTATACTGGTACACAAGGTGCACTTATACTGGTACATAAGGTGCACTTATACTGGTACATAAGGTTCAGTTATACCGGTACATAAGGTACTTATACCGGTACATAAGGTACGCTTATACCGGTACATAAGGTACACTTATACCGGTACATAAGGTACACTTATACCGGTACATAAGGTACACTTATACTGTTACATAAGGTGCAGTTATACCGGTACATAAGGTACACTTATACCGGTACATAAGGTACACTTATACCGGTACATAAGGTACACTTATACCGGTACATAAGGTACACTTATACCGGTACATAAGGTACACTTATACCGGTACATAAGGTACACTTATACCGGTACATAAGGTACACTTATACCGGTACATAAGGTACACTTATACCGGTACATAAGGTACACTTATACCGGTACATAAGGTACACTTATACCAGTAAATAAGGTACACTTATACCGGTACATAAGGTACACTTATACTGGTACATAAGGTACACTTATACCGGTACATAAGGTACACTTATACCGGTACATAAAGTACACTTATACAGGTACATAAGTTACACTTATACCGGTACATAAGGTACACTTATACCGGTACATAAGGTACACTTATACCGGTACATAAGGTACACTTATACCGGTACATAAGGTACACTTATACCGGTACATAAGGTACACTTATGCCGGTACATAAGGTACACTTATACCGGTACATGTATTCTTAGGACTGAGGAAGTCAAACTTCAAGATAAATAAACAAGACAAACAACACACTCACATTTGATATTTTTTCGTTATATATAATAATATTCGTAAGATTGGCATTGTATCACCAACATCTGTCAAATACAGCGACACTTGTATCTAAATACATTATGTTTACATTTTATTAATTCTCTGTAAACAAGACAAGTATAAACATATTAAAGGCAAACTTACCACACCTCCCCCACTTGCTGGTTTTATATAAATATTGTTAAGAAATTTGATGGAAAACTGACGGAACTGCTACTTGATATTCATTATATATGAGAGGTGTGAACATTATCAAGTCACAGAGTGAAGATCCTTGTTAAATATATCGTATTTATTAACTAGCTCAAAACTAGTGGGACAGTCGCTCTTTTATCTGGAAAATGAAGGATCTGCCAGAACGTGAGGTACGAAAAATAGCTGCTGAGTCAACAAGAGAAACCCGAATGTTGGGAATGACTGATATCTGAAGGATGTTTCTGGAGGACAACCCCCCCTCCCCGCAGCCCGGTCCCAGTCCTGGCCTCCTGGTGGATCATGGCCTGATCAACCAGGCTGTTACTGCTGGCCGCACGCAATTCAGTGTATGAACTTGTCCACTTTCATCAAGACCTCCCGAGGTTTTTTCGTAATTCCCTATATGGTCAGCGGGAGGGTGTTGAAGAGTCGGGGACCTCTGACACTCCCCTAATTTTCTCCTAGTGTCCTCGTCACCCCCTTGCTTTTTAATGGAGGTATTTTGCACTGTCTACCAAGTATACACTTGTTCCATGAATAACATCCATAGCACAAGTGACAAGGAGAGGAAGCACCTGCAAGTGGATATATTGAAGACTGAGACACTTATGCAACATCTGAGAATCTTACACCGGTGTTCTGTACACTAGACTCAGCAACCACTGACTGGCCAAACGTTTCCGCAATAAAGATTCACAAGTGTCTCATTCTTCAAATTGTCGGTTTTCTAAACTATCTACATCATATGTGGATACAGGGTCAGGTGCGTGTAGCTGACTTCAATCTACACAGAATTATAGAGAGTGAAAATTCATACTGAAACAGCAGGGTGAGACACGTACTTACGAACCATCAATAACATGATGTTCATTTCTTGTCCCCACCAGGCCCTTTACCCCCCAAGAATGTAATATACATAACTCATGAAGTCACTGCGAAGCAGAAGTCTCCTGTAGAACACCTCGATATCGCCGTCATCATCATTGAACATCAACATTACTGTTAGACGATGTTCGTCGCACGAGAGGAAGAATCTTGAACTTGCCAATAAAAGAAAAAAAAATCTGAATGACTCTACTCAAAGTACAGTGGAACAATATATTATTGTCGTCAAAAAAAAATGATAAATTTAACTGTTTAGGCAGTAAACCAAAGATGATTCTTCAACACTAAACACGAGACATCCGTCCTCCCAGTGACATGTTACCTGGAGGTTACCTGGAGGTTATTCCGGGGATCAACGCCCCCGCGGCCCGGTCCATGACCAGGCCTCCCGATGGATCAGGACCTGATCAACTAGGCTGTTACTGCTGGCCGCACGCAGTCCGACGTACGAGCCACAGCCCGGCTGATCCGGCACTGACTTTAGGTATCTGTCCAGCTCTCTCTTGAAGGCAGCCAGGGGTTTATTGGCAATTCCCCTAATGCTTGATGGGAGGCTGTTGAACAGTTTTGGGCCCCGGACACTTATGGTGTTTTCTCTTAGTGTACCAATGTTCATTAAGAAACCAGGTTCATTTGCTTCGTTGTAAATGAACTTGACAGCATAATGAAGACGCGAAATTCTCATCCAAATCTACAAAAAATACGGTCAGTATTTATTATATAAAAGAAAAACTATTACACAGACAGGAAGCACAAGACCTGGAGAGGTTTTATGCGGAGTTCTTGATAAATATTATATTTGTAAAAATCATTGAACCCGCTGAGAGTCACTCAAGCGCTGCCTGGTAGAGGGCGGAGTGAGGGACCAACACACAAGCAAATTTACTGCGTCGTAATAAAATTTATGTCAGCCCAGAGAGATGCAAGATGAAATTACAAAGTCTAAGTTAGTGCAGTAGATCATCTGCAAATAAAATGCCGTAACTCGGACAAGTCTTCAAGAGGTAACTTGGTGAGGAGATATACCTTTGATGAGTTTCAAGAGTCTTTCTACTAACGGAGCCCGGCCATGGGCCAAGCTTGTCTGGTGCTAGCCTGGTTAACCAGGCTGTTGCTGCTGGAGGCGCACTGCCCCACATCCATCACAGTCTGGTTGATCTGGCGCCTAGTGAGTTTAATTTTCTTTCCCCGTTCATCAGGGCTATGGTGCATAAGTTGGGTTGTATACGGGCTATCAACCAGGAGGCCTGGTCTGGGACCTGGTCGTGGGGGCGGTGACCCCCAGAACGTTCAATTTAACATATAGGCAAGAAGGAATTTTTTATGGAAAATGACGGACTGTAAGCATGATTAGGCAATGTATACTGAGTAGCGCACGCCGCCCTACCATGAGGTTTCCATGGGTGAGTTTAATATGGCCAATGCTTAGTCATGAGTAATCTCCCACAACCGATAACGAAGTGAGAATTACCAGAAACCAAATGAAATCTGACCGAAGACAATTAACGTAACACAACACCCGCCTTGTTCAGCACTCCAGAATTTACTACAAGTACATGGTATACAGCCCTAGCTGACAACAATGACATACTACCATATAGAAAGTCCCTTGTTATGCTCCGCATTTCGGGCAAATTAGGTCAGTGTCCCAGGATGCGACCCACACCAGTCGACTAACACCCAAGTACCCATTTTACTGATGGGGAACATAGACAACAGGTGGAAAGAAACGTCCAATGTTTCTACTCTGGCTGGGAATCGAACCCAGGCCCTCGCCGTGTGAAGCAAGAGCGTTAACCACCAGGCCACCAGAGCCCTGGTGGCCTGGTGTTAGTCAGTAACAAACTGTGGATAACCACAGCGAAGTGCGTAAACTTCAGCAGTGGATACTTTAGCTGACTGCGGAAGAAATATTACGAAAATAAGATCAGGAAAACATCAGTTTATTCCCAACTGTTAGAACGTTAAGCTTGTTTAACTGAAAATAAGAAGCCATATTGGTTTAATGTAGAGAAGAGAATGTTTGTTAGTCCATAACTGTGCTTGGTCACTGTGTAAAAATATCTCAAGGGCAGCATAATCTATTGCTCACCTTTGTTTTTTGATCAGTTTGATTGCGGGTGAAAACATATACAGCATTATTTATGTTCTACAAGTGAGGTTTATCGACTGCTGTTATATTGTGGGTGATGACGGGACCGTCCCTGACCACCGCCGGGTAGAACACTGCATGGAAAGTTTAAACCTTATTTTTGGTGGAGTTCTGAATCATCTGTGCGTTTTATTCTGTTCTATAACATGACAAAAAGGTGGAAGAAATCCAGAGGGAGCCCAGAAATGTTGTTTCTGAGCCCTTTAAAAATTACTTAACCATACTCAAAGACCAGCATACAGATTTAGGCAGGTACATTGAATACAAAAAAAAATGGGTGAGACCCAGTAGTAGGACCTACTTCCAAGTGAGGCAAGATAGAATTGATCACAGACTGGGCCGCGGGGGCGTTGAATCCAGAAAATCTCTCCAGGTATACTCCAGGAATACCATGGCAGACACGTAGTCAGCTCTTAAGTGTTACCAGCCATGCCTTACCCACTGCTTCCTTCCTTCCTCTCGTTCATGGAAGATCGTTGGTATTACAGCACACCTCACAGCGTCGTCGGAAACACTGGATTTCCTGACAGATAAAGCACCACCATCGCCCATTCCTCTTTACCCACTATATACTAATGAAAAGTAACTGGCCAGAGAGCGGTTCAATTGTACCGCTAGGAAAATTAATGCACCTCTTGAAAGACTAAAGTAATATTCTCCTGAAACAATTAATGGCTACAATAAACTTTATCGTTGTAAAATAAAACCAATTAATCATTATACAGTGAAATAATTCCAAATCTTTGGAACAAAACCTTCCCAACAGTGTTAATTACGGGTTACGAGAAAACCACTTATGACAACAAAAGTCGTTTACAAAACAATTTCTCGCTGACACAAGAGTTAGTTCAAGAGTTATGAGAGTTGGCCAGAAGAGTTATGCCCTGTGAACAGAAAAAGGAGCGCCCACTGAGAGCAGTAGACATATGCCAGATTATCACTGTTAAAGCCACCTTCTTCAGTCACCCATTTGACTGTCTTTACAACAGTGAAATGATGCTTGTGATTTAAAGGACGGGCTGAGACCTGGCTTTAAAATAAACATGTCTTCCCACGTACTCTGCTAGCATAGCCAGTAGCATCTATGGGTTATATACGTAGTTTAGACTATCAATGATGTGTATCTTAATCACAAGCGCCATTAGCGCTACAGAGACGGGATAATAGACTTCTCAAGAAATAAACGAAGGAATTATAGGTATGATCAAGTTTTAATTATGTAAAATATAAAAAAATCCTGGGCAAGTGTGTGGGCGCGAGCACCTGGAGGCAAGTGTGTGGGCGCGAGCACCTGGAGGCAAGTGTGTGGGCGCGGGCACCTGGAGGCAAGTGTGTGGGCGCGAGCACCTGGAGGCAAGTGTGTGGGCGCGAGCACCTGGAGGCAAGTGTGTGGGCGCGGGCACCTGGAGGCAAGTGTGTGGGCGCGAGCACCTGGAGGCAAGTGTGTGGGCGCGAGCACCTGGAGGCAAGTGTGTGGGCGCGGGCACCTGGAGGCAAGTGTGTGGGCGCGGGCACCTGGAGGCAAGTGTGTGGGCGCGGGCACCTTGAGGCAAGTGTGTGGGCGCGGGCACCTGGAGGCAAGTGTGTGGGCGCGGGCACCTGGAGGCAAGTGTGTGGGCGCGAGCACCTGGAGGCAAGTGTGTGGGCGCGAGCACCTGGAGGCAAGTGTGTGGGCGCGGGCACCTGGAGGCAAGTGTGTGGGCGCGGGCACCTGGAGGCAAGTGTGTGGGCGCGGGCACCTGGAGGCAAGTGTGTGGGCGCGGGCACCTGGAGGCAAGTGTGTGGGCGCGGGCACCTGGAGGCAAGTGTGTGGGCGCGGGCACCTGGAGGCAAGTGTGTGGGCGCGGGCACCTGGAGGCAAGTGTGTGGGCGCGAGCACCTGGAGGCAAGTGTGTGGGCGCGAGCACCTGGAGGCAAGTGTGTGGGCGCGGGCACCTGGAGGCAAGTGTGTGGGCGCGGGCACCTGGAGGCAAGTGTGTGGGCGCGGGCACCTGGAGGCAAGTGTGTGGGCGCGGGCACCTGGAGGCAAGTGTGTGGGCGCGGGCACCTGGAGGCAAGTGTGTGGGCGCGGGCACCTGGAGGCAAGTGTGTGGGCGCGGGCACCTGGAGGCAAGTGTGTGGGCGCGGGCACCTGGAGGCAAGTGTGTGGGCGCGGGCACCTGGAGGCAAGTGTGTGGGCGCGAGCACCTGGAGGCAAGTGTGTGGGCGCGGGCACCTGGAGGCAAGTGTGTGGGCGCGGGCACCTGGAGGCAAGTGTGTGGGCGCGGGCACCTGGAGGCAAGTGTGTGGGCGCGGGCACCTGGAGGCAAGTGTGTGGGCGCGGGCACCTGGAGGCAAGTGTGTGGGCGCGGGCACCTGGAGGCAAGTGTGTGGGCGCGGGCACCTGGAGGCAAGTGTGTGGGCGCGAGCACCTGGAGGCAAGTGTGTGGGCGCGGGCACCTGGAGGCAAGTGTGTGGGCGCGGGCACCTGGAGGCAAGTGTGTGGGCGCGGGCACCTGGAGGCAAGTGTGTGGGCGCGGGCACCTGGAGGCAAGTGTGTGGGCGCGAGCACCTGGAGGCAAGTGTGTGGGCGCGGGCACCTGGAGGCAAGTGTGTGGGCGCGGGCACCTGGAGGCAAGTGTGTGAGCGCGGGCACCTGGAGGCAAGTGTGTGAGCGCGAGCACCTGGAGGCAAGTGTGTGGGTGCGAGCACCTGGAGGCAAGTGTGTGGGCGCGAGCACCTGGAGGCAAGTGTGTGGGCGCGAGCACCTGGAGGCAAGTGTGTAGGCGCGAGCACCTGGAGGCAAGTGTGTGGGCGGGGGCACCTGGAGGCAAGTGTGTGGGCGCGAGCACCTGGAGGCAAGTGTGTGGGCGCGAGCACCTGGAGGCAAGTGTGTGGGCGCGGGCACCTGGAGGCAAGTGTGTGGGCGCGAGCACCTGGAGGCAAGTGTGTGGGCGCGAGCACCTGGAGGCAAGTGTGTGGGCGCGAGCACCTGGAGGCAAGTGTGTGGGCGCGAGCACCTGGAGGCAAGTGTGTGGGCGCGAGCACCTGGAGGCAAGTGTGTAGGCGCGAGCACCTGGAGGCAAGTGTGTGGGCGCGAGCACCTGGAGGCAAGTGTGTGGGCGCGAGCACCTGGAGGCAAGTGTGTGGGCGCGAGCACCTGGAGGCAAGTGTGTGGGCGCGGGCACCTGGAGGCAAGTGTGTGGGCGCGGGCACCTGGAGGCAAGTGTGTGGGCGCGGGCACCTGGAGGCAAGTGTGTGGGCGCGAGCACCTGGAGGCAAGTGTGTGGGCGTGAGCACCTGGAGGCAAGTGTGTGGGCGCGGGCACCTGGAGGCAAGTGTGTAGGCGCAGGCACCTGGAGGCAAGTGTGCAGGCGCGAGCACCTGGAGGCAAGTGTGTGGGCGCGAGCACCTGGAGGCAAGTGTGTGGGCGCGAGCACCTGGAGGCAAGTGTGTAGGCGCGGGCACCTGGAGGCAAGTGTGTGGGCACGAGCACCTGGAGGCAAGTGTGTGGGCGCGAGCACATGGAGGCAAGTGTGTGGGCGCGGGCACCTGGAGGCAAGTGTGTAGGCGCGAGCACCTGGAGGCAAGTGTGTGGGCGCGAGCACCTGGAGGCAAGTGTGTGGGCGCGGGCACCTGGAGGCAAGTGTGTGGGCGCGGGCACCTGGAGGCAAGTGTGTAGGCGCGAGCACCTGGAGGCAAGTGTGTGGGCGCGAGCACCTGGAGGCAAGTGTGTGGGCGCGGGCACCTGGAGGCAAGTGTGTGGGCGCGGGCACCTGGAGGCAAGTGTGTAGGCGCGAGCACCTGGAGGCAAGTGTGTGGGCGCGAACACCTGGAGGCAAGTGTGTGGGCGCGGGCACCTGGAGGCAAGTGTGTGGGCGCGAGCACCTGGAGGCAAGTGTGTGGGCGCGAGCACCTGGAGGCAAGTGTGTGGGCGCGAGCACCTGGAGGCAAGTGTGTGGGCGCGAGCACCTGGAGGCAAGTGTGTGGGCGCGAGCACCTGGAGGCAAGTGTGTGGGCGCGAGCACCTGGAGGCAAGTGTGTAGGCGCGAGCACCTGGAGGCAAGTGTGTGGGCGCGAGCACCTGGAGGCAAGTGTGTGGGCGCGAGCACCTGGAGGCAAGTGTGTGGGCGCGAGCACCTGGAGGCAAGTGTGTGGGCGCGAGCACCTGGAGGCAAGTGTGTAGGCGCGAGCACCTGGAGGCAAGTGTGTGGGCGCGAGCACCTGGAGGCAAGTGTGTGGGCGCGAGCACCTGGAGGCAAGTGTGTGGGCGCGAGCACCTGGAGGCAAGTGTGTGGGCGCGAGCACCTGGAGGCAAGTGTGTGGGCGCGAGCACCTGGAGGCAAGTGTGTGGGCGCGAGCACCTGGAGGCAAGTGTGTGGGCGCGAGCACCTGGAGGCAAGTGTGTGGGCGCGAGCACCTGGAGGCAAGTGTGTGGGCGCGAGCACCTGGAGGCAAGTGTGTAGGCGCGAGCACCTGGAGGCAAGTGTGTGGGCGCGAGCACCTGGAGGCAAGTGTGTGGGCGCGAGCACCTGGAGGCAAGTGTGTGGGTGCGAGCACCTGGAGGCAAGTGTGTGGGCGCGAGCACCTGGAGGCAAGTGTGTGGGCGCGAGCACCTGGAGGCAAGTGTGTGGGCGCGAGCACCTGGAGGCAAGTGTGTGGGCGCGAGCACCTGGAGGCAAGTGTGTAGGCGCGAGCACCTGGAGGCAAGTGTGTAGGCGCGAGCACCTGGAGGCAAGTGTGTGGGCGCGAGCACCTGGAGGCAAGTGTGTAGGCGCGGGCACCTGGAGGCAAGTGTGTGGGCGCGAGCACTTGGAGGCAAGTGTGTAGGCGCGAGCACCTGGAGGCAAGTGTGTGGGCGCGAGCACCTGGAGGCAAGTGTGTAGGCGCAAGCACCTGGAGGCAAGTGTGTGGGCGCAGGCACCTGGAGGCAAGTGTGTGGGCGCGAGCACCTGGAGGCAAGTGTGTAGGCGCGGGCACCTGGAGGCAAGTGTGTAGGCGCGAGCACCTGGAGGCAAGTGTGTGGGCGCGAGCACCTGGAGGCAAGTGTGTAGGCGCGGGCACCTGGAGGCAAGTGTGTGGGCGCGAGCACCTGGAGGCAAGTGTGTAGGCGCGGGCACCTGGAGGCAAGTGTGTGGGCGCGGGCACCTGGAGGCAAGTGTGTGGGCGCGAGCACCTGGAGGCAAGTGTGTGGGCGCGAGCACCTGGAGGCAAGTGTGTGGGCGCGAGCACCTGGAGGCAAGTGTGTGGGCGCGAGCACCTGGAGGCAAGTGTGTGGGCGCGAGCACCTGGAGGCAAGTGTGTAGGCGCGAGCACCTGGAGGCAAGTGTGTGGGCGCGAGCACCTGGAGGCAAGTGTGTGGGCGCGAGCACCTGGAGGCAAGTGTATAGGCGCGGGCACCTGGAGGCAAGTGTGTGGGCGCGAGCACCTGGAGGCAAGTGTGTAGGCGCGAGCACCTGGAGGCAAGTGTGTGGGCGCGAGCACCTGGAGGCAAGTGTGTAGGCGCGAGCACCTGGAGGCAAGTGTGTGGGCGCGGGCACCTGGAGGCAAGTGTGTGGGCGCGAGCACCTGGAGGCAAGTGTGTAGGCGCGGGCACCTGGAGGCAAGTGTGTAGGCGCGAGCACCTGGAGGCAAGTGTGTGGGCGCGAGCACCTGGAGGCAAGTGTGTAGGCGCGGGCACCTGGAGGCAAGTGTGTGGGCGCGAGCACCTGGAGGCAAGTGTGTGGGCTCGAGCACCTGGAGGCAAGTGTGTGGGCGCGAGCACCTGGAGGCAAGTGTGTGGGCGCGAGCACCTGGAGGCAAGTGTGTGGGCGCGAGCACCTGGAGGCAAGTGTGTGGGCGCGAGCACCTGGAGGCAAGTGTGTGGGCGCGAGCACCTGGAGGCAAGTGTGTGGGCGCGAGCACCTGGAGGCAAGTGTGTGGGCGCGGGCACCTGGAGGCAAGTGTGTAGGCGCGAGCATCTGGAGGCAAGTGTGTGGGCGCGAGCACCTGGAGGCAAGTGTGTAGGCGCGGGCACCTGGAGGCAAGTGTGTGGGCGCGAGCACCTGGAGGCAAGTGTGTGGGCGCGAGCACCTGGAGGCAAGTGTGTAGGCGCGAGCACCTGGAGGCAAGTGTGTGGGCGCGAGCACCTGGAGGCAAGTGTGTGGGCGCGGGCACCTGGAGGCAAGTGTGTGGGCGCGGGCACCTGGAGGCAAGTGTGTGGGCGCGAGCACCTGGAGGCAAGTGTGTGGGCGCGAGCACCTGGAGGCAAGTGTGTGGGCGCGAGCACCTGGAGCCAAGTGTGTGGGCGCGAGCACCTGGAGGCAAGTGTGTGGGCGCGAGCACCTGGAGGCAAGTGTGTAGGCGCGAGCACCTGGAGGCAAGTGTGTAGGCGCGAGCACCTGGAGGCAAGTGTGTGGGCGCGAGCACCTGGAGGCAAGTGTGTGGGCGCGGGCACCTGGAGGCAAGTGTGTGGGCGGGGGCACCTGGAGGCAAGTGTGTAGGCGCGAGCACCTGGAGGCAAGTGTGTGGGCGCGGGCACCTGGAGGCAAGTGTGTAGGCGCGAGCACCTGGAGGCAAGTGTGTGGGCGCGGGCACCTGGAGGCAAGGGTGTGGGCGCGGGCACCTGGAGGCAAGGGTGTGGGCGCGGGCACCTGGAGGCAAGTGTGTGGGCGCGAGCACCTGGAGGCAAGTGTGTGGGCGCGGGCACCTGGAGGCAAGTGTGTGGGCGCGGGCACCTGGAGGCAAGTGTGTGGGCGGGGGCACCTGGAGGCAAGTGTGTGGGCGCGGGCACCTGGAGGCAAGTGTGTGGGCGCGGGCACCTGGAGGCAAGTGTGTGGGCGCGAGCACCTGGAGGCAAGTGTGTGGGCGCGAGCACCTGGAGGCAAGTGTGTGGGCGCGGGCACCTGGAGGCAAGTGTGTGGGCGCGGGCACCTGGAGGCAAGTGTGTGGGCGCGAGCACCTGGAGGCAAGTGTGTGGGCGCGAGCACCTGGAGGCAAGTGTGTAGGCGCGAGCACCTGGAGGCAAGTGTGTGGGCGCGGGCACCTGGAGGCAAGGGTGTGGGCGCGGGCACCTGGAGGCAATGGTGTGGGCGCGGGCACCTGGAGGCAAGTGTGTGGGCGCGAGCACCTGGAGGCAAGTGTGTGGGCGCGAGCACCTGGAGGCAAGTGTGTGGGCGCGGGCACCTGGAGGCAAGTGTGTGGGCGGGGGCACCTGGAGGCAAGTGTGTGGGCGCGGGCACCTGGAGGCAAGTGTGTGGGCGCGGGCACCTGGAGGCAAGTGTGTGGGCGCGAGCACCTGGAGGCAAGTGTGTGGGCGCGAGCACCTGGAGGCAAGTGTGTGGGCGCGGGCACCTGGAGGCAAGTGTGTGGGCGCGGGCACCTGGAGGCAAGTGTGTGGGCGCGAGCACCTGGAGGCAAGTGTGTGGGCGCGGGCACCTGGAGGCAAGTGTGTGGGCGCGGGCACCTGGAGGCAAGTGTGTGGGCGCGAGCACCTGGAGGCAAGTGTGTGGGCGCGAGCACCTGGAGGCAAGTGTGTGGGCGCGGGCACCTGGAGGCAAGTGTGTGGGCGCGAGCACCTGGAGGCAAGTGTGTGGGCGCGAGCACCTGGAGGCAAGTGTGTGGGTGCGAGCACCTGGAGGCAAGTGTGTGGGCGCGAGTACCTTGAGGCAAGTGTGTGGGCGCGAGCACCTGGAGGCAAGTGTGTGGGCGCGAGCACCTGGAGGCAAGTGTGTGGGCGCGAGCACCTGGAGGCAAGTGTGTGGGTGCGAGCACCTGGAGGCAAGTGTGTGTGTGCGAGCACCTGGAGACAAGTGTGTGGGCGCGGGCACCTGGAGGCAAGTGTGTGGGCGCGAGCACCTGGAGACAAGCAGCTAAGAGGCTGTAACAACACCTCGTGTGTCGCCAAACAAGCACTCACCTGGACACCAAACCTCAGATCCCAGGTGGCGGTGGCGGCAGCAGCAGCAGCGGCGGCAGCGGCGGCAGCGGCGGCAGCGGCGGCAGCGGCGGCAGCGGCGGCGGCGGCAGCGGCGGCGGCGGCAGCGGCGGCGGCGGCAGCGGCGGCGGCAGCGGCGGTGGCAGCGGCGGCGGCAGCGGCGGCGGCAGCGGCGGTGGCAGCGGCGGCGGCAGCGGCGGTGGCAGCGGCGGCACCACCACCCAACCACCACCACCCAACCACCACCACCCAACCACCACCACCAAAACCACCACCAAAACCAGCCGCAGCAGTAGGACGAAGAGACAGAGGAGAGAAAACACACACGATAAAGCTCACGGAGTGGAAGGGGTGACCGGCTAGCGGCCAGGTGAAGAGGCGGGGCCAGGAGCTGTGACTCGACCCCCGCAACCACAACTAGGTGAGTAACACGGATGTAGATCAGGTAAACATACATGAAGCTCTGTACAGGTTGCAAGCTGGTCCAACAACTGCCTCCTGAACTTTAACCCCAGCAAGTTCAAAGTCATGAAGTTTAGGGAAGGACAAACGAGACCGCATACGGAGTACAGCCTAGGTCAAAAACTGCAAAACTCCCTCACGGAGAAGGATCTTATGGCGAGCATCATACCGAGCACATCCCCTGAGGCACATATCAACCAACTAACTACTGTAGCACCGGGCGCCTGGCAAACCTAAGAATAGCATTTTGACATTAAGTAAGGAGTCAATTAACACACTGTACGTCACGCACACATTGGAGTATGCAGCACCAGTATGGAACTCACACTTGGTCAAACACGTCAAGATATTAGAGAAAGTGCAGATTTGCAACAAGACTAATCCCGGAGCTAAGGGTTATGCCCTACAAGGAGAGGTCAAGTGAAATCAACCCGACGATACTGGAGGACAGGAGGGATAGCGGGGAAATAGATAACAACATATAAAATACTGAGAGGAATTGTCAAGGTGGATAGGGACAGGATGTTTCAGAGATGAGATACAACAAAGGGTCACAATGGGAGGTTAAAAACTCAGATAAGCCACGGGGATGTTGGGAAGTATTTCTTCAGTCAGAGTTGTCAGGATATGGAATGATCTGGAGAGTAATATAATAGAGGCAGGATCCATACATAGCTTTAGGAAGAGGTACGATGAATCTCGAGCATGGAGAGAGTGGACCTAGTAACGACCAGCGAAGAGGCGGGGCCAGGAGCTGTGAATCGACCCCTGCAACGACAACTAGGTACGTACACCCACGCACACGTATAACACACACACACACACACACACACACACACACACACACACACACACACACACACACACACACACACACACACACATACACACACACATCTTAAGGAATCATTCAGGACCCTGTACACCGTGTACGTTAGGCCCATATTGGAGTATGGGGCACCAGTTTGGAACCCACACCTAGCCAAGCATGTAAAGAAACTAGAGAAAGTGCAAAGGTTTGCAACAAGACTAGTCCCAGAGCTAAGAGGTATGTCCTATGAGGAGAGGTTAAGGGAAATCAACCTGACGACACTGGAGGACAGGAGAGATGGGGGGGACATGATAACGACTTACAAAATACTGAGAGGAATTGACAAGGTGGACAAAGACAGGATGTTCCAGAGACTGGACACAGTAACAAGGGGACACAGTTGGAAGTTGAAGACACAGATGAATCAAAGGGATGTTAGGAAGTATTTCTTCAGCCACAGAGTAGTCAGGAAGTGGAATAGTTTGGGAAGCTATGTAGTGGAGTCAGGATCCATACATAGCTTTAAGCAGAGGTACGATAAAGCTCATGGTTCAGGGAGAGTGACCTAGTAGCGACCAGTGAAGAGGCGGGGCCAGGAGCTTGGACTCGACCCCTGCAACCTCAACTAGGTGAGAACTAGGTGAGTACACACACACAAACCTTAATCATCAAACAACTTAATTTTCTGCTCTTGTCAACAACACTGTACACGACACAAATTTACACACCACAAGTGTCCCTTTTTGTTTTGCTCTTTTTAACTAACTAAATGGTTATAACTATGACCATAATTTTTAAAGGGTTGCACCGGTAAGCCAGCGGAAGGCCTCGGTCAGATGACCAAAAGCTCCAACGGCGGATCATCATGTGACTAAGACCCGCGTCAGGAAACACTTGTCCTGTTTCCCGACAAACCTTACCTAACCTAACCAGTTTTTAACTTTCCTGTGATGGTATCAGAAAGTTTTCTCTCGACTCAAAAGGCAATACAAAAATTATTTATAAAATGCAGCTTTCTTCTAACATCAAAATGACAACTAAGCGTTATTAACATTATTTTTAATTTCAAATGACTTTTTCAATGAAAATAGAAAGCTGGGTAAGAAGACACTACTCTGATCCTGTTATGGTTCAGTGTAAACATCGTATGTTTGTCATACGAATTATTTACAACTAAAATACATAGTTATGTCACACGAAATTATAATGAGCAATGTTAGATGTCAACGCTGCCATCTAAGTAGCAGCTTTGTCAACGCTGCCATCTAAGTAGCAGCTTTGTCAACGCTGCCATCTAAGTAGCAGCTTTGTCAACGCTGCCATCTAAGTAGCGCCTTTGTCAACGCTGCCATCTAAGTAGCGCCTTTGTCAACGCTGCCATCTAAGTAGCAGCTTTGTCAACGCTGCCATCTAAGTAGCGCCTTTATCAACGCTGCCATCTAAGTAGCGCCTTTGTCAACGCTGCCAGCTAAGTAGCACCTTTGTCAACGCTGCCATCTAAATAACACCTTTGTCAACGCTGCCATCTAAGTAGCACCTTTGTCAACGCTGCCAACTAAATAACACCTTTGTCAATGCTGCCATCTAAGTAGCACCTTTGTCAAAGCTGCCATCTAAATAACACCTTTGTCAATGCTGCCATCTAAGTAGCACCTTTGTCAATGCTGCCATCTAAGTAGCACCTTTGTCAACGCTACCACCTAGAATAACACTTCAGTACTTGTGCTACTGTTGCTAAAAAAAAAAACCTTAATAGACAGACTTAATAAAATTCGAAAGATTTAAAAAGAAAAAAAAAACTAATATCTACTATCGTGATGCCATCCACAGGTTTGACAGCCTTTCAGTATTGTGCGACACAAAGATTTCATGTTTCAGTATTTTAGTTTCCACCACATTTGGAGCTTGGTTTTCTCATTACCCACACAGTGTAATTAAATATTTAAACACCACTACATCTTCCTGATCAGTAAGAGATACGAGATCAATATTAACACTTACGTCTGCTGTCCAGTAGTTATTGTGGAGGAAAGTACGACAACGGTTATTGTTTTTCACTATGATTAGTCCAAAAGTTTATCATACTCACGAATGTTATTAGTAGGACTCACTGATTTTCGTAAATTAAGAGCAACGACACGAGAACCTGCTTAGATAAATACTAACGATAGGCTTGACGCGGTTGCTTGGTTGGTGTATTTTCAAGTACACGAGGGTCATTAAGGCTGAACGTAACCTTCCCACCACCAGACAAGAATACTTGAACCCCTTAAAATTGAGGTTCAAGTAAACTCTCATAGGCTGGGCTGCGGGGGCGTTGACCCCCAGAAACACTCTCCAGGTATATATACGCTGAGAGAAATCTAACTCTGGGTGTACATATCCCGTGTCCCTGACGCACCACTCGCTGCTCAAGCTGACAAATACTAAGCGCCTTGACAAGGCGCTGCTCAGACAGTTTTGGAAAACAATCACCACACACATCACACAAAACAATCTTATTTACACAATCACATTTCTGTAAAATATTACTTTTATTAATGCTGTGACTAACTGGGTTTAAATATACCTGCAGTAGATTTAAGAGTAATTAAAAGACAGAAAATGATGGTAGTTGTGGTAAGCAGGGAACACCATGACAGAAAATGATGGTAGTTGTGGCAAGCAGGGAACACCATGATAGAAAATGATGGTAGTTGTGGTAAGCAGGGAATACCATGATAGAAAATGATGGTAGTTGTGGCAAGCAGGGAACACCATGACAGAAAATGATGGTAGTTGTGGTAAGCAGGGAATACCATGATAGAAAATGATGGTAGTTGTGGCAAGCGGGGAACACCATGATAGAAAATGATGGTAGTTGTGGTAAGCAGGGAATACCATGATAGAAAATGATGGTAGTTGTGGCAAGCAGGGAATACCATGATAGAAAATGATGGTAGTTGTGGCAAGCGGGGAACACCATGATAGAAAATGATGGTAGTTGTGGCAAGCAGGGAACACCATGATAGAAAATGATGGTAGTTGTGGCAAGCAGGGAACCCACCATGACTCGAGATAAATTTGACTTGTTGATTAACATATTTGTGGGAGTACTGAGCGCAGTGACGGTGGCGCAGGAGTCATCAGTCAGCGCAGTGACGGTGGCGCAGGAGTCATCAGTCAGCGCAGTGACGGTGGCGCAGGAGTCATCAGTCAGCGCAGTGACGGTGGCGCAGAAGTCATCAGTCAGCGCAGTGACGGTGGCGCAGGAGTCATCAGTCAGCGCAGTGACGGTGGCGCAGAAGTCATCAGTCAGCGCAGTGACGGTGGCGCAGGAGTCATCAGTCAGCGCAGTGACGGTGGCGCAGAAGTCATCAGTCAGCGCAGTGACGGTGGCGCAGGAGTCATCAGTCAGCGCAGTGACGGTGGCGCAGGAGTCATCAGTCAGCGCAGTGACGGTGGCGCAGGAGTCATCAGTCAGCGCAGTGACGGTGGCGCAGGAGTCATCAGTCAGCGCAGTGACGGTGGAGCAGGAGTCATCAGTCAGCGCAGTGACGGTGGCGCAGGAGTCATCAGTCAGCGCAGTGACGGTGGCGCAGGAGTCATCAGTCAGCGCAGTGACGGTGGCGCAGGAGTCATCAGTCAGCGCAGTGACGGTGGCGCAGGAGTCATCAGTCAGCGCAGTGACGGTGGCGCAGGAGTCATCAGTCAGCGCAGTGACGGTGGCGCAGGAGTCATCAGTCAGCGCAGTGACGGTGGCGCAGGAGTCATCAGTCAGCGCAGTGACGGTGGCGCAGGAGTCATCAGTCAGCGCAGTGACGGTGGCGCAGGAGTCATCAGTCAGCGCAGTGACGGTGGCGCAGGAGTCATCAGTCAGCGCAGTGACGGTGGCGCAGGAGTCATCAGTCAGCGCAGTGACGGTGGCGCAGGAGTCATCAGTCAGCGCAGTGACGGTGGCGCAGGAGTCATCAGTCAGCGCAGTGACGGTGGCGCAGGAGTCATCAGTCAGCGCAGTGACGGTGGCGCAGGAGTCATCAGTCAGCGCAGTGACGGTGGCGCAGGAGTCATCAGTCAGCGCAGTGACGGTGGCGCAGGAGTCATCAGTCAGCGCAGTGACGGTGGCGCAGGAGTCATCAGTCAGCGCAGTGACGGTGGCGCAGGAGTCATCAGTCAGCGCAGTGACGGTGGCGCAGGAGTCATCAGTCAGCGCAGTGACGGTGGCGCAGGAGTCATCAGTCAGCGCAGTGACGGTGGCGCAGGAGTCATCAGTCAGCGCAGTGACGGTGGCGCAGGAGTCATCAGTCAGCGCAGTGACGGTGGCGCAGGAGTCATCAGTCAGCGCAGTGACGGTGGCGCAGGAGTCATCAGTCAGCGCAGTGACGGTGGCGCAGGAGTCATCAGTCAGCGCAGTGACGGTGGCGCAGGAGTCATCAGTCAGCGCAGTGACGGTGGCGCAGGAGTCATCAGTCAGCGCAGTGACGGTGGCGCAGGAGTCATCAGTCAGCGCAGTGACGGTGGCGCAGGAGTCATCAGTCAGCGCAGTGACGGTGGCGCAGGAGTCATCAGTCAGCGCAGTGACGGTGGCGCAGGAGTCATCAGTCAGCGCAGTGACGGTGGCGCAGGAGTCATCAGTCAGCGCAGTGACGGTGGCGCAGGAGTCATCAGTCAGCGCAGTGACGGTGGCGCAGGAGTCATCAGTCAGCGCAGTGACGGTGGCACAGGAGTCATCAGTCAGCGCAGTGACGGTGGCGCAGGAGTCATCAGTCAGCGCAGTGACTATGGCGCAGGAGTCATCAGTCAGCGCAGTGACGGTGGCGCAGGAGTCATCAGTCAGCGCAGTGACGGTGGCGCAGGAGTCATCAGTCAGCGCAGTGACGGTGGCGCAGGAGTCATCAGTCAGCGCAGTGACGGTGGCGCAGGAGTCATCAGTCAGCGCAGTGACGGTGGCGCAGGAGTCATCAGTCAGCGCAGTGACGGTGGCGCAGGAGTCATCAGTCAGCGCAGTGACGGTGGCGCAGGAGTCATCAGTCAGCGCAGTGACGGTGGCGCAGGAGTCATCAGTCAGCGCAGTGACGGTGGCGCAGGAGTCATCAGTCAGCGCAGTGACGGTGGCGCAGGAGTCATCAGTCAGCGCAGTGACGGTGGCGCAGGAGTCATCAGTCAGCGCAGTGACGGTGGCGCAGGAGTCATCAGTCAGCGCAGTGACGGTGGCGCAGGAGTCATCAGTCAGCGCAGTGACGGTGGCGCAGGAGTCATCAGTCAGCGCAGTGACGGTGGCGCAGGAGTCATCAGTCAGCGCAGTGACGGTGGCGCAGGAGTCATCAGTCAGCGCAGTGACGGTGGCGCAGGAGTCATCAGTCAGCGCAGTGACGGTGGCGCAGGAGTCATCAGTCAGCGCAGTGACGGTGGAGCAGGAGTCATCAGTCAGCGCAGTGACGGTGGCGCAGGAGTCATCAGTCAGCGCAGTGACGGTGGCGCAGGAGTCATCAGTCAGCGCAGTGACGGTGGCGCAGGAGTCATCAGTCAGCGCAGTGACGGTGGCGCAGGAGTCATCAGTCAGCGCAGTGACGGTGGCGCAGGAGTCATCAGTCAGCGCAGTGACGGTGGCGCAGGAGTCATCAGTCAGCGCAGTGACGGTGGCGCAGGAGTCATCAGTCAGCGCAGTGACGGTGGCGCAGGAGTCATCAGTCAGCGCAGTGACGGTGGCGCAGGAGTCATCAGTCAGCGCAGTGACGGTGGCGCAGGAGTCATCAGTCAGCGCAGTGACGGTGGCGCAGGAGTCATCAGTCAGCGCAGTGACGGTGGCGCAGGAGTCATCAGTCAGCGCAGTGACGGTGGCGCAGGAGTCATCAGTCAGCGCAGTGACGGTGGCGCAGGAGTCATCAGTCAGCGCAGTGACGGTGGCGCAGGAGTCATCAGTCAGCGCAGTGACGGTGGCGCAGGAGTCATCAGTCAGCGCAGTGACGGTGGCGCAGGAGTCATCAGTCAGCGCAGTGACGGTGGCGCAGGAGTCATCAGTCAGCGCAAATTGATTCACAAATCTCAGCTTCAACCATGTTAAGTGTAAAATTATTATTATTGTGTTGTTGTTGTTGTTGTTCATGGGGAAACACTAAGCCCACAGGGGTCATACAGAACCTGGGATATGACAATTTGGAGGCAGTCAGGTTCGATCCGAGGAAAGGGAGGATATGTCTACTTCCTTGGATCAAGAGCCTCTCACCGACTGCCTTTGAGGGGAAGACGTTGAAGTATTCACATCATTGCTATTGTAACAGACATTTAAGTATTGTAACAGACATTTAAGTATTGTAACATTGTAAGTATTGTAATAGACATTATAAGCATTGCAATAGATGTTATATGTATTTAAATACGTAAGTATTGTAACAGACTGTGTTACAAGACCTCGTAAGTAATGCTGTACTTATTATCGTGGGGAAGCGATAAACCCGTAGAAGTCTTACAGTGCCTCGGGAATGGAAGGCAATCCTCTTCGATCCAAGGAAAAGGAGAGTAGCTCCACTTCCTTGCATCAAGAGCCCTACCCCGGCACTGACGCCTCCTCCACTAGTCACCAGTTCTATAAGGCTTGTCATTGTTATTATTGTTCACATTATATTCGTAATTGAGAGGCATCAATAATTCATCTAGAATTATTAGAGCTTTTCTACTCTTAGAAACCCTTGTGGGTTTAGCGCTTAATTATGGTTATGATAATTCTACTCCCAGAACCCGGTCTTGGACCAGGCTCGAGGTCCCTTCAACACCATGTGCTTGATTATCCACTTGTTGAGAAATATATTAACCCTTTTGTGGCCTATTTTCTAGGCTCTAGTGTATCCACGTCTCATGAAATCATAACACCATTGCAAATAAATCATGACAAGTGAGCCGTGCAACGCACTGGCGTGTGAGATTTAAGACTCATTTGCCATGGGTTCAACCCCCACCCGTTCCCTGGTTTGTATCTACATGGTTGTTGATTAAGACACGTACATACAACAGTTGGGTATCTTTACTGTAGAAACGTTTCGCTTGTACAATTTGATTCTTCATCACCTTCGACAGTATTTAAGACTCCATTCTCACACTTCAGTTTAAAATAGTTCCGAACCATGGAGCTGAACTCTTCTCTAGACTGAGGGACTGACCACCTCATACCTCCAAGGCTGATGAACTGATTACATCATCAGTATTTGACTGAAGAAGTCTACTGTGTAGGCCAGTGGTTGCCGAAGACTGTGGCGAGAGAGGATGGCAGGTGTGGCAGGAAGATACAAGAACAAAGTAACAGAAACCTGTTAGATTATTATTATAATCAAAAAGAAGCGCTAAGCCACAAGGACTATACAGCAAAAGAAACCTGTTAGAAATGTCCAGATTTCATGTCATCTCTGTCCCCAGTGTCGAGGATGACCCTCACAGGAGCAAATAAAGTTCTCTCTCTTTTTTGTATTAGCGCACCGCTAATATTATCGACTTTGTATATTTAAGGTTACATTTGTAAGATGCTCGTCTCTAAACACACAGTGGGGAAGTATCGTGTTTTCATGTAGATGTGTTTATATTTGCTGGATATTATAATGTAGTTGTGGTCAATGTTATGAATCAAGTTCTTTTTATTAGTGTTTGGATGTATTATCGATAAAAAATTAGGCGAGATTAAATTTGTTATTCCTAGTCTAGCCCAGAGAAAAAAGTTTGGGAACCAGTGGGGTGGGCGAAACGTTTCAACAATAAAGATACCCAACTGCTGCACACGTTTCTTAATCATCTTGTCTGTATTTTATAGTTGTTCTCTGTTGATTACTTGATCAATCAGGCTGTTGTTGCTTCCGGCCTGCTGGTCCACATCACAGCCTGGTTGAGCCGGAGGTAGTGGTCCAGCTGCAGCTTGAAGATATCTTGTTCCGGCAATTGCTCTGATTATTATAATCATAACTAAGTGCTAAACCCACAAGGGTCATACAGCGTTGCACAATCGGTCTGTTATCTGCTGATAGGAGGTTTAATAGTTAAAGACAACGGCCCACGGATGTTGATATTGTGTTCCCTCATCATCCCCATTGTGCCCCTGCTTTTCAGGGTAGCTCCAGTTTCCTGAATCAAGATCCCCTCACACGGCATCAAGGATCCCCTCTTGAAGATCAGTGTGTTAACAAATGAAGTTTTAAATTTTTTAAAATATATTGTTGATTTGGGGGGGGGGGTAATCGCCCACTGTGACTTGATCCCAATCAGGCCATCTGGTCGTTGGTCAGAACAGTCAGGCTGTTGGTGCTAGCAGTATACACCACAACTTGTTACGCAGAGTAAGTTAATGGCTTCAGGTGCTGAAGTCACAGGACAGAATAACACGAAACCCTTCAAATGAGATCTTTTTATTTCTGTACTATATACAAAACATATATAAAAGTTACTGGAATTATTTACACAATATACACATAAATACACATATAACTGTGGCAAGCTCAGTGTGGACGTTCTTGGGTCTTTTTGAACTCTGACGAACTACACAAGTCCACTTAATTCATATTAAAACCTTTCCTCGGGTTGATGTCCAGAGGCTTCTCTCTCACACCTCTAGAAAAACAACAGC